>NW_020628818.1:13089759-13248442 GCF_003573695.1 Papaver somniferum | reverse complement strand
AGATGATTAAACTGGAAAACTTACCTGATTTCTCACTTGAAAAATATAATTCAAGGTTTTATGATAAATGAATTCAATGATGCGGTCACTCCAGCAATGGCACCACCTTAGCTTATCCTTACGTTCTCATCTTGGCCTCTCAATGACTCAGACTCGGATTCCTCCCCACCAATAGACTAAAATCTTAGTTTCTTATGTATTGGATTGCTTACAAAAGGTTGGAGTCATAGCTTTTGTATTTTTGTCTAAATTTCTGATTCAAACAGACAGTTGGGGACCAATCAAGCACTTCCGCACTGACATTCGAAAAAGAAAAGCAGGATGGAATGTTGGAGAATCAAGTTACTTCTACAAGGAGCAAACTGTGTTCTAACTGGAAAAATTAAAAAGCTCAAGACTGCTGATGTAACTCAAATGTTGTTGTAGATAGTGGTGAAAACTGGGTTCTTTTCGAACTTGTGAAGGTAACTCTTTTTTTTTTTAAATTTAAACAGATAAATAAATGAAGGAAATTAATAGTAATGTCAAGATTTTAGAAAGATTAAGGCTCGGGATTCACTATTACTTCAAGTTGATTGGTTATAAATAATATTTCAGAAATTATTATTAAGCTCTTTTTCTTATTAAATCACTTTTTAATTTAAAAGGTGTCCAAATATTAAGTTGTAATCCTTAAGCATGATTTATCAAAGAATATATTCTAAGCATAAAACATCAAACTGATTCACAAATAATTAAGAAAACCATTTTATCCTTTCTTTATATTTTTATCCAAGTGAATTAAATAAAATAAATAATTAACGAAATTATAAATAAAAATATTACCAATGCAGATCTTTCCAAAAATGTTTATTTCCTAAAAATACATAAAACACAATATTAGTACAAAAATAGAGTTCCAACAATACGGACATTGAGGACAAATTAGATACAAAAATGTGTCTATCAAATACCCCCAACTTATTATTTGCTAGTCCTCGAGCAAATCTAATAAAATAAAATGACTACACTTAGCACGTGCAGTAAGCGTTAAACCACTAGGTGGCCCTAGTGGCGGAGTGTTGTCTCCGGAGGGTTTACCAGAGGTGTACCCACAAAACCTTTACTCCAGACCCTAGCTACACTAAACACGAATCTCCTTGGTTGGCTTACAATCACTGACTACAGGAGGAAGTAACCTGATGCGAAATTCCAATTGTTGTACACGAGTTTACACTCAAGCATACTAAAATTCGTATAAAGTGACAGAGCTCTACTCAGATAGTTGCACTATGGACATCATATTCAGAGTCAAACTAATCATATGGATAGAAAAAAGGAGATGGAAATAGAAAAATGTAGATGGTTTTGATGTTAACCAAATGATCGATGTTTCACATATCTGTCTGAAGGCCACTGCCAGAATGAACTATCCTAATGGACTGCGATACCGGTCTGACTAATATCAACACAACTGGCATATACAAGGGAACCAGTGGTCGATAACCTAACTCTAGGTCAACAAACTGGCAAATACAAGGGAACCAGCAGTTGACTACACAGAACAATAACCATTTTTTTTCTTTTAACTTAACGGCATGAGTAGATCTTTTTGATCCAAGCGCATGCTTCTTGTCAGCAGATTACACGATAATTCCCACGGGTCCTGCATTCCACGCTTGCTTAGGCGACGGAAACAGGGAGAACACACGCATATTGCTATCCAAGTGTTAATACTTATTCCGATTGGTCTAACTGGTCCGGTCTTTTTTTTTTTTTTAGTAACTCAGTCACTCTAATTCACCCTAGCAGTGGTAACAACTTGAATCGTGTGCCCCACCTAATCACTTAGAGAAACATAGTTTAAGATGAAAAAATAAAATGAAAAAAAGAAATGAAAAAGACTCACGAGATATGGTGCAACTATCATGTTATTTCTAACACCTGAGCTCTGTGCTTTTATGAATAGACTTATAGATGTTTCCATGTAATCAGATTGGTTCCTCAACTCCTACAACCAAGATGCTTCCATCCACTTAGATTAGTTAGTGTCATCCTGAATACGCATAAATTTCTAGGCTCTGGATTTTATTTATTGCAACTAAAAGCTAACAAAAAGTTTCTTCCCCACCCCCAAACTTAAATCTAACATTGTCCTCGATGTTCTAAAGATAAAATTAAAAGCATGAACAATGAGAAACTGTTACCACTTGAAGAAAAAGAGTTAAGGAAAGAGATTACCATGTTGCATGATTGGGTTACCTCCCAGAAGTGCTAAGTTTAAAGTCTTCAGCCAGACATCAAATACCTCAAAAAGATCTTCACCTTCCAAAGTCATATACCAATAGCCGAAAAAGTTGTGGGTCCATAATACCAAATAGCTAACACCAATATGAGACAACTGCACTGGTTCAGAAAAATGAACAGAAGGAGCACATCATCATCTAAGGTTTCTTGCAAGACAACCGGATCTATCCAGAGCCTCCAGTTGGGCTTCATAAGAGTGTCTTGAAAAATAGATTCATCCGAAAAACGGGTTTCTAATATATGGATTTCCTCCTGAACAGTATCAGGCGGATCAGGTTGTGGAGTCTGAATAGACTCAAGCGATACCTCAGATGCACTAGGCTTGAGTCCCAAGTTAGGGACTTCTACTGGGGATAATTGACAATCTCTACCCCCAAATTTAGGGTAATCACTATTCTCCGTAAGACCTTTAACTATGGATTGAATTTCCGGATCCGGAGAGTATTTAAAATACTCTAGAGATTCTTCTAGTTCACTACCCCCAAACTTAGAGTTTTGGGTGTCTCTAGATAAACTAGTCACAATATTCCTAATTTCTAGACCATCCGGTTCCTGAAAAAGGTCAATTGCTTTCTCTGAGTTATAATCAGGTGGTTCATCCTCTAAATTATTTTGAGGTATACTAGCTATAGGACTTATATGTTTCATATCCTCTATGGTCATCCCTAGAGTTTCCTTATTGTGTTGAAGAACGGTTACTGGCCTAATCTCATGATCACTATCCAAATCGGAAGTTATAGGCAAAATCTCAGATGGGCCTACAAATGCATAATTGGGGTCCAACTTAGGAGGATCTTTAGGCTCTTCGAAATAAGGGCTTAAGGTAGATTCGGTAGCTAGTAATGGTTCAAACCTAGATTTCCATCTATCGGTATCTAACATAGGAATAAATCCAGCAGAGCATTTACTTGTTCAATGTTGCTATCATCGTCGAAATCCATGCTAAAACGGGCTAGAAACTCTCTAATGGATCTTCCGATTCGGTGTTTGGTACAGACTCGGAACTAAGGTTCCTATCATGTTGACCTCTTCAATGCACGTGTCATCTAGCTCAGAATGTAGCTTATTGACATTAAAAATATTCAACTCAATAGTCATATTACCAAAAGATAGATTCATAATACCATTTCGACAGTTTATGATCGCATTAGACGTGGCTAAAACGGGCGACCTAAAATCACTGGTATTTGGTTCTCTGGGTCAGGGACAGGTTGGGTATCTAGGATAATAAAATCCACTGGATAAATAAACTTGTCAACCTCTATGAACATCCTCGATCACACCACGAGGAACTTTAACGGACCTATCAGCTAACTGAAGTGTTATTTGGGTAGGTTTCATCTCACCAAGTCCTAGCTTAAGGTACACATGGTATGGCAGTAAGTTCACACTGGCTCTAAGTCAAGCAACGCTTTCTCAACACGGTACTTACCTATTGTACAAGCAATGGTAGGGGACCCTGGGTCTTTATACTTAGGAGTAGTGGTATTATAATAGAACTCACATGACTAGTTGAAGGCTTTCTTCTGGACACTGAGCTTACGCTTTCGTGTACACAAGCCTTAAGGAACTTGGCATAAGAGGGAATCTGCCTAATTGCATCTAATAATGGAAGGTTGATATTAACCTGCTTAAAAACCTCCAATATATCATTAAAGTTGGACTCCCTTTAGTCGGAACTAGCAGCTGGGGGAACGGGGCTCTGGGAACAAAGTCGGGCTCATCAGGACCCTTATTGGTCTCTTTGGAGACTCTATCAGTCTCCTCATTTTCTGGCTCATAAGGGTGAACTACAACATGTTCACTTTCAGGTATGTCGACCTTATTATCAACTTTCCTTCCACTCCTAAGGGTCATAAACAGAGTTAACATGACTGTACGATTTCTCTCCTCTAGGGTTAGGATCAGTATGACTAGGGAACCTTCCTTCCTCTCTCTCATTAATATACTTAGCTATTTGGCCGACTTGAAGTTCTAATTTAGCAAAAGACTGGGCATTATTCTTAAAATTCTGTTTGGTTTCCTCTTGAAAATTACCCTGGCTTTTTACTAACATTTCCTGGCTTTGTGATAGCATTTCCTGGCTCTTCCTTAATATACTAAGGGTTTCCTCTAAGCTAGTTATTCTATTCTCAGATGGGTTCTGGGTCTGTCCTGAAGGGTTCTTAGTATAACCAAAACCTGGGGAGGCTGAGAATTACTAGACTGGCCTTGATTCTGGCCCTTAGACCAAGAGAAATTAGGATGGTTTCTCCAACCAGGGTTGTAGGTCTCTGAGTAGGGGTCAAACTTCTGACGGTTCTCAAACCTACATTGTTATAGACAGCATGAGCTTGCTCTTCACTAACCTGACCTTCCCAAAATGAGTTATCGGTCTTTCCACTAACCTGACCTTCCAAAATGATTATCGGGCTCATCCACAACTAGAGATTTGAGAGGCTCTATTATGTTCAACAAGGGACTTATTTTTAGGTTGACCCATTTCTAACGCTTCTAACCTTCTAGATAAAGAAGCAAACTTGGCATCTGACGAGGGTCGTGGATGTGGGTGGAAAAAAAAAACCTTTTCCACTAGTGTTACACCATTTCTCGTCAAAACAATTTTCAAGATGATTGAAACATATCATGACTTTCGTCACTAGGTAAAGGTAAACTTGATCGAAGCGAAAAGCTTACCAACACATATTTCGAGATATAGATAGGCGAGGTATACTCGGCTCAAAATACCAGATGTGTATAATCAAATTCTATATATAAAGCATACGAATTCTTGTCTCAAAGAGTAGGAGATAGAGTAGATAGATTTTTGAGTGATAGATAAGTTCAAGTCTTCACATACCTTTTTGTCGAGAAGTTCCACCGGTTACTTGAGTAGTTCTTCTACTTGTATGATGAATCTCCATGAAGTCCTTGTTCTCAACTACACTTTCTATCCTAGTTCGGGACTTAGCTATAATAGAATAGAAATCAATACTTATAGTTTTGATCACTAACATTGACAAACATGCATGAGATAGAAACGCATGCGAGTTCGACCGAGCAATGCTCTAACAGGTATAAAATTCATTTCTTGGGATAGCATTAACAAAGATAAAGAGTTGGGAGGATCAGGTTTTAGAGACTTAGAGACTTTTAACATTGCTCTTATTTGCAAACTTATTTGGAAAATTATAACTGATCATGATGAGTTGTGGGTGAAGATTCTAAGTGCTAAATACTTTAAAGATTGTAGTATTCTTCATTTGGAGAATCTCAATGAGAGATGTTCCTGGATTTGGAGAGGAATCTATAGATGTATTGATATCATCAAGAAGAAGAATTTTTGGGCTATTAGGTGTGACACTAAAACCAAAATCTGGTTAGACTGTTGGGTCGTTGGATTAGATAGTCCTCTCACTCCTGCTGAAGGTCTGGTCAATACTGTGGATTATGTGTATGTTTCTGATCTCTTTATTGATGGTACTAGAAGTTGGAATGTTCATTTAATTCACTATTTGTTCCCTGAAGATATTGCTTATAAAAATTTAGCCATGTCTCTACCTGCTACTGGAAATGATACTTTTATTTGGTTACCAGATAGAAAGAGTCATTTTTCTGTTAAAAGTGTTTATCATGTTTTGACAAGAATGACTAACTTTGATGTATGCACTCAATCAATTCCTACTCAGGTTTGGAAATCTCTCTGAAAAATTAAATTACCTCATAAGTTAAATAATTTTTCTGTAAATGTATTAGGAATATAGTGCCTACCAGAGATAAGATTTCAAGATACAAACCAGATATCGAAGTGCATTGTAGTTTATGCAATCAATCTTTGGAAACTAGTGATCACTTATTTTTGAACTGTCCATATGTTAGGTTTATCTAGTTGGATGTTAATATAAATGTAGGTATTGTTATGTCTCAACATGGGTCTTTTAGCAGTTGGGTTCTAGCATGGTTTTAAGTTCTAATTTGAATTTTGACAGTGGGATTAACAGATTGGATATTAACAAAGTTCTTATGGTGTCTGTTTGGACTATTTGGAAAGATAGGTGTGTCAAGGTTTTTCAAAACATTACTCCTAACAGGGTTTTGTTCATTGATTGTATTAATAAACTTTCTAGTACCGGTTTAAACCAAATATCTCATGTGAATAGTTTAGTTCAGAGACCGACTTGTAAGTCTCCAGATAATGAGTTTCTGAAAATCAATTTTGATGCTTCTTTTTTTCAAGTTTCTTTGCAATGAGGCATTGGTCTAATTGTGAAGAATTTTGCAGGTGACTGCATTGGTGCTCAAGGAAAATATTTCAACGGAGGAATGAGAGTTGGGATTAAAGTAGAGGAGCTGGAGTGTAGAGCCATGCTTAAAGTTGTAAAGTTTGCAGTCATAAAAGGATTCAAAGCAGTTATTTGTGTTTTTTGTTATTGGAAAAGCTAAAATGTTTAGGGGAAAAGCTGATTCCTGGTCCAAGAGATCGGACTTTTAGTCAATGAGGAGTGAAATATAAACAGCTCGGCACTCTTAATATTGATCCTTCTCTTTCCACCACCATCATCCTCAAAAACCACCATCGGTGTCTAACAGGACCATCACCATTGATTAATCTTGGCTCTCCATATTGGATATCTAATTGATTCTTTTTCAACAATCAAGTAATCTCTTATATTTTGTAAATCATCATTAAGTATTGTCAGCACAATCATGATCAAAAAAATCTCTATCATAGCATCTCTTCTTTGTATTAATTTGTATTCGTATATATTTTGATGGCTTTAGAAGCTGTGATGATGACATTAGGTACTCATCTCAGTTATGTTTTCGTTTTTTCCTTTTCTGATAATTACTGTGAAATTTGACTATGAGAAAACCATGCATTCTCGTATCCCGACTCTTCTAATCATCGTAGTGTTAGAGATTTAACCATGCATATTGATGATTCGCGGTTTTGAAGATGATTTGAGATTTTAACCCATGCATATGTAATTGCTAGATTTGCAGATTCTGTTTTATAGATTGGAACACAAACTTAAACCCTATTAATCAGATCAAACTATTAACGGAAAATTGTGGCTGGAGACTGATGTGTGATCCGAGAGTTTTTAAGAAATTTTAGTTCCCCAAAATCAATATTGTTTGACCATAATCAGCTTTCCCCAAACCGTTTTAACTTTCCGTATAATAAAAATCTTATTTTTAAGTCAGACAGCGAAATCCTAATAAAGTATGTTAATGAACAAACTTAATTACTGCCATCATTGGATGAATCAGTCTAGAACTGCAAAACTGGGTGGATCCAGATAAGTGTAACCTCCTGATTTTTAATAAAATTCTTTTGTATCAAAAAAAGATCCCGTGGTCATAGGTCCATATCATTTGTTACACATGGGGGTGGATTTTCCCTGAAAACATAATTTGATTGGCTATCTAAACGGTTTCTACAAATTTCCATGAAAAAATACATTAAAAAATCCCGTTAATAACTATGTAGCACTGGCGCTTCCTTCCCATCCTCTCACCACTAGATATCTTTAGGTTCAGTTAACTGATGAAATGAGAGTGACTGGTACATTACTCCCTCGTAAATACTAATAACAATTGTTCTCTTTAGTTGGTTATCATCTAAAAAGCTTCTTCCAGGTTCACTATTTGCAGTCAATGGCGGGAACTCAGGTAGTTGATCTCCCTGCAACTTTCAAATTTATTTGGAAGATTAATAACTTTTCTAAGTTGAATAATGAAGTACATCATTACTCTGATGTTTTCGTAGCTGGTGGCACTAAATGGTACTGTCTTAGACTCCATGCACTTCCATATTCTCCTTACCTACACTAGTTTGATTTGGTTATTTAACTGTTCATATTGTTTATCTCTTGCTTAATGAACTTGTTCGTTTTGTTGCAACATATCTGAGTAGGAAGGCAGTTATTTACCCGAAGGGATTCGGTGAAGTGTATGATCACTTAACAGCGTTTCTTGTTCTTGAGGACTCAACCAATTTACCGGTTGATGCTGAGTTCAGTTTTGCCGTTATTTGTACATCTAATTCCAGTAAAACAGTGAGAGATGGTAATTATCTACATTTTTTTTTTTACCTGGAAATATTTCAGTCAAGTAATTTTACAAATTCTTATTCTGCAGGACGCAAATACCAATTTGGAAATGCTGGACAGATGTGGGGTTTTTTGAAATTGTTGCCTCTTAGTCGGTTGCATGACCCTAAGAATGGATATATTGTAAATAATACTTGTGAAATTAGTATTGAGGTTACTTGCAAAGTCACAGCAGAAGCAGCAGATGATGAAATAAAAGAGAAGAGTACAAGTGGGCAAGATTCCAGAGCCAGAACCTGAAAAGCAAAATACAGCAAATGATGGTGAAACTAGTTTGCAATTGGGGGAGTATCCTGACGCCGGACAACCTTTTGAGGGGGGACGAAGTAATGTTGAAGGTAGTGAATTCGAAGAAGGTTTATATGAAGAAATTGGAGGCTTTAGTATCTTGAAAAAACAAGTGCCTCTGTATGAACAAATATGGCTGAAATATGGTCATATTCCTTCCACAAAAGTTATACCAGCCTCGTCGTATTATATCCTCGTGATGGTGGTCAAAGATATAATGAACTCCGCTATGGATATGCATCAATGCCATTTTATAGATTTGTCAAATGAAATGATTGGAACTGTAAGAGAAGAAAGAGACTTGAATTCAATGTGAAATGGCTTCGCCAAAGATTTGAGAGTGTGAAAAAGGGGCTTGGACTGCTTGGTGGGATGCAGAAATTTAAGGCCGAACTGCAGGAGCAAGGTCAGAGTTTCCGAGCCGTGAAATCAACGGTGAGGGCAATTGAGGGTGTGTTAAGGATAGCACAAATGTAGCTGAGTGCAGCAAAGGATGAATTGCGAGGCAAAGTATCCGGCTTACCCGTGGAGTCAGACACCCAAATGTACTTACAAATGGGTGAAAATTTACTTTTTGATGGAATGTTTTGCATTATCTAGTACGAAGAAGCTTTCAGAGTCTTTTCTTAAATTTACTGTCGCAAAACTTGTAGTGAGAGTCTGGGTTTCCGATGGAGTCTTATCTATGAAAAATATTTTTATTCTAAAAATACCGAAAAATCAGAGTTCATCTCCTTGATTACGAAAGCGGTTCCCTTGTTAATGTGGGTTTCTATTGGAGTCTTATCTATAAAAAGGGACACACCGGCCGGTCTGTTTTTGGGTAGAGAAGAAAGAAAACTATATATGGAGAAGCTTCACACAGATCTCATCGTGGAGAACGTATTTAGTCGATTACCAATAGAGACAGCTTTACAGGCCAAACATGTATGCAGAACATGGAGATTTCTCCTCCGTAGTAAGACTGATAAGGTAGGTTTGCTTTTCTTTTTCTCGTACAAGGATGATAACAAAAACCAATTATGCTATGGTGATCAGCTGTTGTATGATCCTATAATTCGTGGGAAAACGAACAACAACAACTCTTATTATGATAGTCTTGATAAGTTGCACAGTGGTGGCAAATGTCTAATGCACATAGATAGGATGCTTGGGTCATGCAATGGTTTGGTTTGTTTCCGGACACACAATTCAAATTTTTTAATTGCTAATCCCTTAACGGGAGAATTTGTTTATGCTCCTCCTAGCAAGTCTTCTATAGTGCAAAATTGGGGTCCGACTGATATTAGTGGGTTTGGTTACTGTCATTCGACCAACGAGTACAAGATTGTTAGAATTTACTTGGACGTGTATAAAGAGACTAAGAAGAAGAAGTGCTATGTCCAAGTTTATACCGTAGACGGTGGCAGTGCTGGTGAGTGGAGAAACAAAGAATCCATCAATTTTCAACAGAGAACAAAAAATGAATCAATCCAGACTTCTCCGTTGTATCCAGAAGGTATCTATGCCAACGGATCTATTCACTGGCTGCACCGCAGCCGTAAATACACACATGACCCCCAAGATTATACAATTGCAGCTTTTGACTTGGAAGGTGAGACTCTCCAGTTTCTCCGGCTGCCAAATCTTGAAGATGTCAAATACCTACAAGACCCTGGCCCCAATTTGCTTGGCCCCAAGTTGCTGGGAGGGAAGAATCTGTATTTCGTGGATACATTCTATGATAAACACTGGACGGTTATTTGGGCATATAAGAGAACAAACACTAATGGTTGTGATACGAAAGAAAACTATAACGACAAGAATTTGTGGCATTGGATCAAGGAGTTCAATATAGGATGGGAAGAGCAGTACTGGAATGATCTATGGGTCGCTGACCTCGTGGCAATTACAAGGAACGATCAACTTCTATTGCGTTGCGTTACAACTCTCTACTGTTATGATCTTAAAACTTCGACTTTGAACGAACTTTTCGATGGTTTTGATGTGGGCTGCAACATGATAAACGTGACTCCACATGCAAACAGCATCGTTTCGATCTCATCGGAAAATTACGCCAAGGATCAAAGATCGTCGGTAGCAAATAGCACCGTTTTGATCTCGCCGGAAGATCTTGCCGACAGTCAAAGATCGTCAATAACTCTTGGACGATCCTAGGGGAGATGGAAACTACAGCTAAAGGGCTCTTTTTTAGCCATTCTTTTGGCAGTTTTTTGCCTTCTCTTTTTACAGCAAAAAGAGGATAGTGCTTGTTCTTTTTCTTCTTTTCGGATGAAGGGCAATTTTGTGTTTCCTCCCCAGCCAAGATAGCTAATTAGCGTTTCTTCCCCAAAAAAATTGAAATTAGTGTTTCCTCCCCTCGTTAGCTTTTCATCCATTGTTCGGTTAGCTTAGTCAGCACATGTGCACGCATGTCAAAAACTGTACACGTGTTTTCCGTCCTTCCCAAAATACCCTAGACTAGATCGTATCACAGCAATAGCATCTCACTGTTTTTTTTCCCTGATTTTCGTAATTCTTCATCAGTTTCACTCGACGTCATCTCAATTTTCAATCTGAGAAACAATCAAAACCACAACTCCCTTTTTCGAGCATACACATCATTGTATAGTATCCATACGAAACCAATTTGCTGCCAGTTTCAGTCATAGCCCCATTATTACTCACTTCAAACTCAACCATCTGTAGTAATCAACACAAGAACCTTCATGATCTCAACCTCGTTTCTCCATCTGCAAACCCATTGAGATAACCCCAACATATCCATCTTTTAATGCATTCAGTCATCTTCTTCATCTATCATGTAACACCAAATAAACCTCCATCGATGTCATGGAATCATCATTCCAGTTTCTTCTAATTGAACAGATGAGATCTCCTCTTTCTACAATCAATTTCTTAAAACCAATTCAACGATTCAGTACATATTATTTTCAAGAAACAAACACATTGAAATTTCAGAAGAACATGTCTTTGAAATTAAATTTCCGAGAAACCCTAAAAATTTGGGTTTTTTATTTTTGTTGATTAATGAAATTGAATTTCGATTGAGGGAAGTAGTAAGAAATTGTGATTTTTCAGTTCAATTAAAACCAGGTGTTGATATTGAAATGTTGCCAAGATTGAGATGCAACCGAGATTGAGATGTTTCAGTTCAAATTTGGTTCTCCGAGATTGAGATGATGTCGAGAAGTTTGTTGCTGAAATTGCACCTGAAATAACACAAAGACGCAGAGGGAGATGGTTGCGTAGAGAATTAAGGGTTTGAATCGCTTAAATTGCTTCTGCTGATGCTAGAGTGAAGAATACAGAAGATGGAGAAGTGAAATCCATTAAATTCAGAGGAAATAAGGAGCTCGAGAAGATGGAAGAACGCGTTAATCTCTAATTCACCGGATATTGTTGACTGTTAGATCTAGGTTTTACTGTGGCTCGATTGAAGATTCATGGTCCAAGGATGAATGGGCTATCGTAATTGAATGGTTATCAGTGATGGGTAGTAGAAAAGTTCGGGTTTGATAATAATTGAGATTGGTAACTGAGATGGGGTTTTAGATGGATTTAGGGACAAGAGAAGAAACTGATGATGTTTCTGAGTTGGAGAATGATAGAACATGATACTGAGAATGGGAGAAAGGTGCTAGTGAGGTGAAAAGCCGATGAACTGGGATTGGGTTTGTTGCCGATGGCAACTGTCAAATTTCAAAGTACTAGTTTCAGGAAAAGATTTGGGTTTAATCACTTGAAGAAGAAGGGGGTATTTTTTGTAACACATGGGACACGGGTACAGTTTTTGCCGCGCGTGCACATGTGCTGACTCAGCTAACCGAGCAGTGGATGGAAAAGCTAACGAGGGGAAGAAACACTAATTTCAATTTTTTTGGAGAGGAAACGCTAATTAGCAATCTTGGCAGGGGAAGAAAACGCGATGAATGTTAAATCATGAAAATACGCTACGAACTTCACATTCACCACACATCATAATTAATGATCATCATAAAAATTAACGAACTGAAAAACTTTCAGTGGGAAAGCAGCCATAACTGTAAATGTGCACACTTGGTGGAATTGTGATGTTTCATTTGCAAACCATTGCGATGTTTCGATGTTCCATTTGCCAACCATCACGATGTTTCATTTGAGATATTTTTTTGTTCTCCCTTGTTTCAGTTATGCTTGAACCGTTGCGATTATTCACTCAACAGTCTCAACACAAGTCACTTCCATCCCTATATATATGGCATAACAATCTTGCTATCATTCACTATATTTTCTATTTGTATACTTAGTTTTGTCCCAGCAATCTACGCAGCGCAGTAACAAGATTAAGATGACTGGGAAATCATTAGAAAAAAGTCTTGGGACTTTTAAAGAATTTGATCGTCTTTCTGAAAACGTGAGTATCATCGTCATTATTTCTTGTTATTCTAATTTCGGATAATGATTTTTATTCCTTTTTCAAAACCCTAATTGTGTTGTTTGTAATCCTTTCTGGTGATTAGTTAGACTTGACTGAAGATGAGAGACTTGTCCTGGAACTGGAATGGATCTTAAACAATATTCAAACTCATCCAAAGGTACGTACAATATTCAACATCTCATGATGTTTTTTCTGGATTATCACTTTGGCAACAATCATTTTCAGATGATACGTTGGCCATAGCATCTTAGTTTTCTTCTTTTTTTAGTCTAAATTTCATTTCTGATCCAAACAGGAAGTTATGGACTGGATAAGGGCTCATACGAACACAAGAGTGTGTTCTGAGGCGCACAAGCAACACACGGGAGAGCACGAAAAGTCCCGACGAGGTCTACGTCGTCATCGTCGTACTAATTGATTTGCAATACAAACTTCAACCAAGGCAATCAATTCTGTACTAGTCACTATATGCCCGAGTTCTTGGATGATCCTTGTATCCCGATGATTTTTCGTTTAGCTTTTTGTTCTGTCAGACTTCTTTTCTGTTGTAATCTTTTGGATTGGTATTAATAAAATTTGTTTGTTTCAACACTTTCCACAAACATTTCTGTATTAAAATACACAGCAAAGACTCCACTGATTAAAGCACAAACACTGTGTCTCTCTTTCTACCAATTCAAACACAATTAATCAAATGAACCAAACAATGAATTAGGTAAAGATACACAGATTTTTTTCAGAATTTCATGGCAGAACCACCATGTTAAACCATCAATAACTAGGGCTGAACATGGTTTTGGTTTTCAGTTGGAATCGAACCGAACCAGACCAATTAGGAAGAAACCAAACCGAACCATTTACTAATGGATTGGTTATGATGTAGAAAGTGAAAAACCGATAGTGTTGGTTTTGGTTTGGTTTAAACTCTAAAACCGAACCAAAAACCATTGGAAAACCGATTAATTTTTAAATTTGGTTTCTACCGTTGATTTACAAGTATTAGATTCTACCCATTAATTTAGAGGATAAACAAAAACCCTAAATCTAATATTCCATTATTATACTCTCCCTCTTTCTCCTTCTCTAAGTCGCCTCCCTTCTCCACTCCCAACTACAGCGGCTACTGCTGTTACTCGACTTTCTTCTTCCTGTCTTCCTTCTTTTTTGTCAATAACTAAATTAAGATATACTATATATCTTCTTTTCATCTCTAGATTTAAAGTAAGGTTTAACTATTTTTAATATTTTTTATTTTATTTTTTGTCTATAAATTTGTGTAAACCAATACTATCGGCAGCTACGATCTTTTTGTTTGTAAATTTGTGATTTTTTTTTTGGTTTGACATAATTATCGATTAACCAAAAACCACTGGGACAAACCGAAACCGGCTCGAACCATTTGGAAACCGAACCAATGATTAATGGATTGGTTTGGTTTAGATTTTTAGAAACCGATAATATTGATTTCAGTTTTGGTTTGGTTAGAAACCGAGCCAAAACCGACCATGAACAACCATAGCAATAACAATAATATTTTGGTGCAAAAAGAGTGTAAGATAAAAAGCACCGCAAAAATACGGTGTAAGTAGAGTGTAATTGACACGGCCGTGATATTATATTTTGGTTTTAATCAGAAATCCAATCAAACCCTTCACAAAAATTCCTTCAAGAAAAAAAAGAAAGAAAACCTGAGCAACGAAAACCAAGCATCAATCGATCAATCAATCTTGTTTTTTTTTCGTTGAAGAACGATTCAACTAACCCAAGAAATCATCGAATTACAAAAAAAAAAAAAAAAAACTCAGAATAGAACAAAACTGGGAGGAACCCAGAAACCCATGAAGATTCTACCAAAAATTGTAGTGGTGGTGGTAACTTGTTCGATGGGAAATTCAAATACTCAATTTCGATTAAAGAGAGCACCAATGTCAAGAGGCCCTTCACTTTCTTCAATAATCTTCCTAGGTAATTCAATTCACTTCTTGATTTTTGTCTAGTAACATGGGTTCTTGGGTGTTTTATTTTATTTTATTCGGTTTTCATTAGCATCGGTTTCTTGTGATTCTATTCAAGTAACAGTAGCAGTACTAGTAGCTCTTGGATTATTATTATCACCTAGATCTTCAGTATTTTTAATTAAAGCTCAAATTTCTTGGTGAAGTTTTGGATGACGTTGTTGATGATTATGAGAAGTAATAGGTTTAGTTGATAATTGGAATTCTGTTATTGATTTTGTTTTGTTTTGGAACAGATGAGGAGGGGAGTATTAAAGAACGTAACCTACAATTGGATGATTTAGTCCAAACCTAGAATCAACTGCACCCTCAATCTAGAGTTTGAGTAGATTTATATATATTGCCTTTTCATTATTGTAGTAGAGAAGATCTAGTTATTTCTTGAATCATTGTGTTGTTTGATGAAACATCACAATGTTTGCATTCTCATAGTTGAAATGATTTGGTTATTTCTTGAACCATTGTGATTTTTCGTCAAACATTGTGACTATTCATGACTCAACACATTCACATCCGTCCATCTATAAAAGAATTGTGCATCATTCACTATGTTTTCAATTTGGATTCTCTGATTATCCTCAACAATCTTCAAATGCAGAACCGTGAAGAAGTTAATATGGATATAGTTGTTGAAGATCTTCCATCATTTTTAAAAAGGTTTAGCACCTTGCAAAACCTATATCAACTTGAACAACATGTGAGTATCATTGTCATTTCTTGTTACTCCAATTTTTAATTTTGATTTACTCATTTTCAGACTCCTAATTTTGTTTTGTGTTGTTTGTAATCCGTTGTGGTGATTAGTTAGCTGATGAGAATGAAAGGCTTGCGTTGAAAACGGCTTTAGACAATGCTATTACACAATTGGTTCAATCTCACGTAAAGGTATGCGCATTAACAAGAACAAGTTTGTTTTTTTCTATAATTGTTATTCATGATTGTCTTTTGGGAAACAATCATTTTAGAACTGATGAAATGAACCAGTTTATGGGGTCTGCTACATAGTGTAGAGATATTGAAGAACAGACTTTTAGATGATTAAACTGGAAAACTTACCTGATTTCTCACTTGAAAAATATAATTCAAGGTTTTATGATAAATGAATTCAATGATGCGGTCACTCCAGCAATGGCACCACCTTAGCTTATCCTTACGTTCTTATCTTGGCCTCTCAATGACTCAGACTCGGATTCCTCCCCACCAATAGACTAAAATCTTAGTTTCTTATGTATTGGATTGCTTACAAAAGGTTGGAGTCATAGCTTTTGTATTTTTGTCTAAATTTCTGATTCAAACAGACAGTTGGGGACCAATCAAGCACTTCCGCACTGACATTCGAAAAAGAAAAGCAGGATGGAATGTTGGAGAATCAAGTTACTTCTACAAGGAGCAAACTGTGTTCTAACTGGAAAAATTAAAAAGCTCAAGACTGCTGATGTAACTCAAATGTTGTTGTAGATAGTGGTGAAAACTGGGTTCTTTTCGAACTTGTGAAGGTAACTCTTTTTTTTTAAAATTTAAACAGATAAATAAATGAAGGAAATTAATAGTAATGTCAAGATTTTAGAAAGATTAAGGCTCGGGATTCACTATTACTTCAAGTTGATTGGTTATAAATAATATTTCAGAAATTATTATTAAGCTCTTTTTCTTATTAAATCACTTTTTAATTTAAAAGGTGTCCAAATATTAAGTTGTAATCCTTAAGCATGATTTATCAAAGAATATATTCTAAGCATAAAACATCAAACTGATTCACAAATAATTAAGAAAACCATTTTATCCTTTCTTTATATTTTTATCCAAGTGAATTAAATAAAATAAATAATTAACGAAATTATAAATAAAAATATTACCAATCACACATGAATGAATAGATCCTCCATTGCCTCAATCACCAAGAATTCAGCCTCTCATCATGTTGGAAAAATACTCAAAAGACTTTATTGATGCTCACAAGTTGATTACAAATGATGAAATAAAAGAAAATCAATTTATGACCGTCCTTTGCAACACACAGGAAACGTCTGAAAAGAACGGCACATGAGAAGTGCAGTTGACGTTGTTGTGAAATCACGGGAAAGGAATTGGGAATTGTCGCAGTTAAGCGACACTTCTCTACGACTTTCCTGGGTGGTCCTTGTTCTTCGTGTTCTTAGCTGAGCAGCAACAGAACTCTTCTTGTTGTCGACCCTTTCCTTCGATTCTCTCGGCTCTAACTCTCTCCCAATCACTTCTCTAAACTTGCTATCCTTTCCCAAACTGTTTTGCCTTGTATTTATAGTGAATTGGATCCAAAAAATACCACCATTGATTGCATATATTCTCCATTTAATCCAAATATTCTCGGCTGCCAATAATAACGAAAATTTCCATTTTTAATCCCATGCACGCGTTAACTTTGATCCTGCACGCTCCCAAATGTCTTCTCCACGCCTCAACACTCTTCCAACGCTAGTAGGACTCTTCCATGCACACAAGAACTCCATTTTTGCTCGTGTTACAGTGCACGTGCTCTGTTTTGGGCTCAAGGATCATCACACGTTTTCCAGCCACTTCTGATCGAACCCACTGCCCATAATGTGTTCCTCATGCCATATCACATCTTCCTACCAAGTTTGAGCGATTGAATCTCCCTAAAACACCTTCATTTTGTTGATTGAAACTATAACCGTTGAGAACTTCATTTCCCGCCAAAAAAAAGTTTTTGAATTTAAAGAGATGAAGTGCCCCTAATCGTCTGTGGAGTGTAAATAGCAAATGCCCAACTGAGGTGCCCCTTAGTAATTGGGTTGCCCCTTAACCAAAATGAGAGTCCGAATAACAAATGTCCTCCTGGGATGCCCCGCATAATTTTTCGAGCAATCTTTCCAAAAATGTTTATTTCCTAAAAATACATAAATACACAATATTAGTACAAAAATAGAATTCCAACAATACGGACATTGAGGACAAATTAGATACAAAAATGTGTCTATCAAATACCCCCAGACTTATTATTTGCTAGTCCTCGAGCAAATCTAATATAAAATAAAATGACTACACTTAGCACGTGCAGTAAGTCGTTAAACCACTAGGTGGCCCTAGTGGCGGAGTGTTGTCTCCGGAGGGTTTACCAGAGGTGTACCCACAAAACCTTTACTCCAGACCCTAGCTATCTACAACGAATCTCCTTGGTTGGCTTACAATCACTGACTACAGGAGGAAGTAACCTGATGCGAAATTCCAATTGTTGTACACGAGTTTACACTCAAGCATACTAAAATTCGTATAAAGTGACAGAGCTCTACTCAGATAGTTGCACTATGGACATCATATTCAGAGTCAAACTAATCATATGGATAGAAAAAAGGAGATGGAAATAGAAAAATGTAGATGGTTTTGATGTTAGCCAAATGATCGATGTTTCACATATCTGTCTGAAGGCCACTGCCAGAATGAAACTATCCTAATGGACTGCGATACCGGTCTGACTAATATCAACACAACTGGCATATACAAGGGAACCAGTGGTCGATAACCTAACTCTAGGTCAACAAACTGGCAAATACAAGGGAACCAGCAGTTGACTACACAGAACAATAACCATTTTTTTTTCTTTTTTTTTAACTTAACGGCATGAGTAGATCTTTTTGATCCAAGCGCATGCTTCTTGTCAGCAGATTACACGATAATTCCCACGGGTCCTGCATTCCACGCTTGCTTAGGCGACGGAAACAGGGAGAACACACGCATATTGCTATCCAAGTGTTAATACTTATTCCGATTGGTCTAACTGGTCCGGTCTTTTTTTTTTTTTTTTAGTAACTCAGTCACTCTAATTCACCCTAGCAGTGGTAACAACTTGAATCGTGTGCCCCACCTAATCACTTAGAGAAACATAGTTTAAGATGAAAAAATAAAATGAAAAAAAGAAATGAAAAAGACTCGACGAGATATGGTGCAACTATCATGTTATTTCTAACACCTGAGCTCTGTGCTTTTATGAATAGACTTTATAGATGTTTCCATGTAATCAGATTGGTTCCTCAACTCCTACAACCAAGATGCTTCCATCCACTTAGATTAGTTAGTGTCATCCTGAATACGCATAAATTTCTAGGCTCTGGATTTTATTTATTGCAACTAAAAGCTAACAAAAAGTTTCTTCCCCACCCCCAAACTTAAATCTAACATTGTCCTCGATGTTCTAAAGATAAAATTAAAAGCATGAACAATGAGAAACTGTTACCACTTGAAGAAAAAGAGTTAAGGAAAGAGATTACCATGTTGCATGATATTGGGTTACCTCCCGAGAAGTGCTAAGTTTAAAGTCTTCAGCCAGACATCAAATACCTCAAAAAGAATCTTCACCTTCCAAAGTCATATACCAATAGCCGAAAAAGTTGTGGGTCCATAATACCAAATAGATCTAACACCAATATGAGACAACTGCACTGGTTCAGAAAAATGAACAGAAGGAGCACATCATCATCTAAGGTTTCTTGCAAGACAACCGGATCTATCCAGAGCCTCCAGTTGGGCTTCATAAGAGTGTCTTGAAAAATAGATTCATCCGAAAAACGGGTTTCTAATATATGGATTTCCTCCTGAACAGTATCAGGAGGATCAGGTTGTGGAGTCTGAATAGACTCAAGCGATACCTCAGATGCACTAGGCTTGAGTCCCAAGTTAGGGACTTCTACTGGGGATAATTGACAATCTCTACCCCCAAATTTAGGGTAATCACTATTCTCCGTAAGACCTTTAACTATGGATTGAATTTCCGGATCCGGAGAGTATTTAAAATACTCTAGAGATTCTTCTAGTTCACTACCCCCCAAACTTAGAGTTTTGGGTGTCTCTAGATAAACTAGTCACAATATTCCTAATTTCTAGACCATCCGGTTCCTGAAAAAGGTCAATTGCTTTCTCTGAGTTAT
The DNA here is from genome assembly GCF_003573695.1 of Papaver somniferum. NCBI lineage: Eukaryota > Viridiplantae > Streptophyta > Magnoliopsida > Ranunculales > Papaveraceae > Papaver > Papaver somniferum. Next base: position 13,228,416 of record NW_020628818.1, on the reverse strand, counting down.
AATCAGGTGGTTCATCCTCTAAATTATTTTGAGGTATACTAGCTATAGGACTTATATGTTTCATATCCTCTATGGTCATCCCTAGAGTTTCCTTATTGTGTTGAAGAACGGTTACTGGCCTAATCTCATGATCACTATCCAAATTGGAAGTTATAGGCAAAATCTCAGATGGGCCTACAAATGCATAATTGGGGTCCAACTTAGGAGGATCTTTAGGCTCTTCGAAATAAGGGCTTAAGGTAGATTCGGTAGCTAGTAATGGTTCAAACCTAGATTTCCATCTATCGGTATCTAACATAGGAATATAATCCAGCAGAGCATTTACTTGTTCAATATTGCTATCATCGTCGAAATCCATGCTAAAACGGGCTAGAAAACTCTCTAATGGATCTTCCGATTCGGTGTTTGGTACAGACATCGGAACTAAGGTTCCTATCATGTTGACCTCTTCAATGCACGTGTCATCTAGCTCAGAATGTAGCTTATTGACATTAAAAATATTCAACTCAATAGTCATATTACCAAAAGATAGATTCATAATACCATTTCGACAGTTTATGATCGCATTAGACGTGGCTCAAAACGGGCGACCTAAAATCACTGGTATTTGGTTCTCTGGGTCAGGGACAGGTTGGGTATCTAGGATAATAAAATCCACTGGATAAATAAACTTGTCAACCTCTATGATAACATCCTCGATCACACCACGAGGAACTTTAACGGGCCTATCAGCTAACTGAAGTGTTATTTGGGTAGGTTTCATCTCACCAAGTCCTAGCTTAAGGTACACATGGTATGGCAGTAAGTTCACACTGGCTTCTAAGTCAAGCAACGCTTTCTCAACACGGTACTTACCTATTGTACAAGCAATGGTAGGGGACCCTGGGTCTTTATACTTAGGAGTAGTGGTATTATGAATAATAGAACTCACATGACTAGTTATGAAGGCTTTCTTCTGGACACTGAGCTTACGCTTTCGTGTACACAAGCCCTTAAGGAACTTGGCATAAGAGGGAATCTGCCTAATTGCATCTAATAATGGAAGGTTGATATTAACCTGCTTAAAAACCTCCAATATATCATTAAAGTTGGACTCCCTTTTAGTCGGAACTAGCAGCTGGGGGAACGGGGCTCTGGGAACAAAGTCGGGCTCATCAGGACCCTTATTGGTCTCTTTGGAGACTCTATCAGTCTCCTCATTTTCTGGCTCATAAGGGTGAACTACAACATGTTCACTTTCAGGTATGTCGACCTTATTATCAACTTTCCTTCCACTCCTAAGGGTCATAACAGAGTTAACATGACTGTACGATTTCTCTCCTCTAGGGTTAGGATCAGTATGACTAGGGAACCTTCCTTCCTCTCTCTCATTAATATACTTAGCTATTTGGCCGACTTGAAGTTCTAATTTAGCAAAAGACTGGGCATTATTCTTAAAATTCTGTTTGGTTTCCTCTTGAAAATTACCCTGGCTTTTTACTAACATTTCCTGGCTTTGTGATAGCATTTCCTGGCTCTTCCTTAATATACTAAGGGTTTCCTCTAAGCTAGTTATTCTATTCTCAGATGGGTTCTGGGTCTGTCCTGAAGGGTTCTTAGTATAACCAAAACCTGGGAGGCTGAGAATTACTAGACTGGCCTTGATTCTGGCCCTTAGACCAAGAGAAATTAGGATGGTTTCTCCAACCAGGGTTGTAGGTCTCTGAGTAGGGGTCAAACTTCTGACGGTTCTCAAACCTACCATTGTTATAGACAGCATGAGCTTGCTCTTCACTAACCTGACCTTCCCAAAATGAGTTATCGGGCTCTATTCCACAACTAGAGATTTGAGAGGCTCTATTATGTTCAACAAGGGACTTATTTTTAGGTTGACCCATTTCTAACGCTTCTAACCTTCTAGATAAAGAAGCAAACTTGGCATCTGACGCAAACTTGTATCCACCATATTGGTGCTACTTCTATTGACCAAGAGTCTTTTAGGGGGTTCCACACAAGACTCCCACTGTTGGGATTTCTCAGCGATAGCTCCTAAGAAGGTAAAAGCATCATCAGCATTTTTACTAGTGAATTCACCAGCGCACATAGACTCGACCATGGCTTTGGTCGAATAGTCTAAACCATTATAAATAATCTCTACAAGTTTCATCTTATCAAATCCATGGTGAGGACACTGGGATATGAGATCATTGAATCTCTCTAAAAACCTATAAAGAGACTCTCCCTCTTGTTGCACACTAGTACTAATGTTCTGCCTAACAGCTGCAGTTTTATTCTTAGGGTAGAACTTCATATAGAAGGCAACGATAAGTTCCTGCCATGTTTCTATGGATTCAGATGGTAGGTTGTTCATCCAGGTCTTGGATTTATCTCTCAAGGAAAAGGGAAACATCTTAAGTTTCAAGACTTCATCAGTAAGGTCTTTTATTCTAATTGTCCCACAAATTTCCTCAAAGTCCCTAATATGGAAATAAGGGTTCTCATCATCTTTTCCTAAGAATATAGGGATCATCTGAAAAATACTAAGTTTTATCCCGAAATTAGCTGTAGTGGATGGCAATTTAATGCACGAAGCTCGGTTGGACCTAGTTGGGAACATGTAATCTTTCAAAGTTGTCATCGGTGGCACAGCAGAAATACTAGGGGTACTTTCCTCACGAAGAGACAGATTCTCAAAACTTAAGTTTCCAAAAACGGGGCTCTCAAAAGAAGAGTCTTCGAGCTCCACGTTTCCACAAGAAGATCTTTTAGGCTCGTCACTAATCAAACGGCCAAAATTATCTCTTTTCCAAGCACGCTCTGTAAAGGACTCGAGCGCTTTTGGCATACACAAACAAAAATCCTAAAGAAGGGAGGTTTTAAGCAAACACACAGCAGGCCGACTCCACCAAATCAAACCTAAAAATTTCTAGCAAACAAAAAGCATGATGGCTCCACTTAGATTGTTTCTAGACCATCTTCTAATCCTTCGAAAAGGAATTCGTTACAATCTGAGCAAATTCTCTGGAATTAGTACGAGTCAAAGTGAGTTGAATAGAGGCGAGGGAAGCTCAGTGGAGCTTTGATACCCAAGGCCTCACCGGTATTCAAGGCGGCTCAGTCACGCATTCAACTCAAAGAAACCATCCTGAACTTCGAAGTATGCTCAAAAGAGTAACCAATATTTTTCGAATGATTGTCCTATTAAGCTCGTTACCCTATAGGTCTCGTTCTAGTCAAAATTTTAGGCTTAGGTTCGCGTTAGGTTTCGTTTTCCTAAGGCGGGCAAGAAGGGAACGGTGATGAAATCCGAACCCTTATCTTGTATTGGCCAGGCCTTTCCCTTTACTAGGAATTTAAAAACAGTCCAAATTCGTCCTCAATCAATGAATCACCTTAAGGAATACAGTAACTCGCTTACAGGAGATTCGCGAGTGTTTCGATGGACTTACCTCCCGTACCAGACGGGGGATGAACCGTTGAAGTCGACTCGGGCCACGACTCCTATGTCATGTACGAACCCAAGGGGCCGGGACGATATCGTAATCGTCGTCCTTCCCTGCACAGAGTTTGTATTTAAGGTACCCTTCCGTAGGGTAAAAATAACTTAAAAATGTCCAACGTCACAGTCCAAGTCCAAAGTAAAGTGCAAAAATATTACAAAAATTTCCTAATACAATTCTAAAAAAAAATTAAAAATTAAAAATTAAAAAAAATAATAAAACTAAATCTTAAAAGAAAAAATTATTTGTCTTCTTTTTTTCTTTTCTTTTAGCTTTAGGCTTTGTTCCAAGTCCTTAGTATCCAACTTCAAACCTGCAAATCAAAGACAGACCCAAAGAAACGTAAAAAGGAACAAATGAAAATAATTAAAAAAAAAATTCTAAAAATGCTACCTAAACACAAATCCCCGGCAGCGACGCCAAAAATTTGATGTAACTCAAATATTGTTGTAGATAGTGGTGAAAACTGGGTTCTTTTCGAACTTGTGAAGGTAACTCTTTTTTTTTTAAGATTTAAACAAATAAATAAATGAAGGAAATTAATAGTAATGTCAAGATTTTAGAAAGATTAAGGCTCAGGATTCACTATTACTTCAAGTTGATTGGTTATAAATAATATTTCAGAAATTATTATTAAGCTATTTTTCTTATTAAATCACTTTTTAATTTAAAAGGTGTCCAAATATTAAGTTGTAATCCTTAAGCATGTTTTATCAAAGAATATATTCTAAGCATAAAACATCAAACTGATTCACAAATAATTAAGAAAACCATTTTATCCTTTTTTTTATATTTTTATCCAAGTGAATTAAATAAAATAAATAATTAACGAAATTATAAATAAAAATATTACCAAGCAAACATGAGTGAATAGATCCTCCATTGCCTCAATCACCAAGAATTTAGCCTCTCATCATGTTGGAAAAATACTCAAAAGACTTTATTGATGCTCACAAGTTGATTACAAATGATGAAATAACAAGAAAATCAATTTATGACCGTCATTTGCAACACACATGAAATGTCTGAAAAGAACGGCACATGAGAAGTGCAGTTGACGCTGTTGTGAAATCACGGGAAAGGAATAGGGAATTGTCGCAGTTAAGCGACACTTCTCTACGACTTTCCTGGGTGGTCCTTGTTCTTCGTGTTCTTAGCTGAGCAGCAGCAGAACTCTTCTTGTTGTCGACCCTTTCCTTCGATTCTCTCGGCTCTAACTCTCTCCCAATCACTTCTCTAAACTTGCTAGCCTTTCCCAAACTGTTTTGCCTTGTATTTATAGTGAATTGGATCCAAAAAATCCGACCATTGATTGCATATATTCTCCATTTAATCCAAATATTCTCGGCTGCCAATAATAACGAAAATTTCCATTTTTAATCCCATGCACGCGTTAACTTTGATCCTGCACGCTCCCAAATGTCTTCTCCACGCCTCAACACTCTTCCAACGCTAGTAGGACTCTTCCATGCACACAAGAACTCCATTTTTGCTCGTGTTACAGTGCACGTGCTCTGTTTTGGGCTCAAGGATCATCACACGTTTTCCAGCCACTTATGATCGAACCCACTGCCCATAATGTGTTCCCCATGCCATATCACATCTTCCTACCAAGTTTGAGCGATAAAATTTCCCTAAAACACCTTCATTTTGTTGATTGAAACTCTAACAGTTGAGAACTTCATTTCCCGCCAAAAAAAAAAGTTTTTGAATTTAAAGAGATGAAGTGCCCCTAATCGTCTGTGGAGTGTAAATAGCAAATGCCCAACTGAGGTGCCCCTTAGTAATTGGGTTGCCCCTTAACCAAAATGAGAGTCCGAATAACAAATGTCCTCCTGGGATGCCCCGCATAATTTTTCGAGCCGATCTTTCCAAAAATGTTTATTTCCTAAAAATACATAAAAACACAATATTAGTACAAAAATAGAGTTCCAACAATACGGACATTGAGGACAAATTAGACACAAAAATATGTCTATCAAATGCAGGGGCCAGGCTGATGACTGAACTAGATGTCATACAAAGGTTTAAAGCTGCTGGTCATATAGGAGATGATAAATTTTTTCCAAGGAAAAAGATGAAAAACCATTCAGCTTCATCAACTAGTTCTCAAACTCAACCTACAAACTCTAGCGGGTCGTATACTAGCAGCGAAGAGTTGGACTCTCCTCCGCATTGTGCTATGCAGTTGGATCATCATCGCATTTATAGGTCCATATCTCCGAGTAGGACTCCGCAATCCAACTATTCACGTAGCTTCAGCAGTTCCACATCAGACAGTAGTTCCGAGGAGGAGGAGGACTGCCCAGTTAGAAGGAGGAGTCAATTTTCCAAGGCTGATCCACCACGTAGCACCAGCAGTTCCACATCATACAGTAGTAATTCCCAAGAGGAGGACTACCCAGTTAGAAGGAGGACTCGATATTCCAAGGCTGATCCACAGACTGGACATGTTAGAAGATTTATGAACAAGATTGCAGGCATGTCCCATCATGATCGCCGTGTGGATATAGATGCATCATCGTCCGAGTATAGTAATTCACGGGATCATCAGCATTCTGTCTGCGAGAGCAAAGAAAATCACATGCAAAAGAGAAGAAAAACATCAGTTAACAAGCCAAGGACATTTCGAAACACTTATAGAAAGGCATCAGACAGTACGTAGAACTGTAAGTTAATGAGGGCACCAAAATATTTTTAGGTGTGCCTCCTCTCTCTGGAACTTATAAAATGGGATCTTTTCCACGAAGAATTAAACATCAATTTTGTTTCATCTTTTTTGTGTTATTCAACTCTTTCTAAATTCTTATCTTGCAATTTCCTAGAAATTTGTTCGGTTTTGACTTAGAGGTTTCTATTGTTTGATTGTGATAATTTGGGTGCTTCAGCCTTCATGGAAATTGCTTGTTCCACACCTCTCTTTGCCATAGTTTTTTATTTTGGATTATTCTTGTTGAAATTTCAACTATTGTTGCTTTTTATCCTGGACTAAATTGCGTCCACTGCCTCACTGATTTTGAGTAATGAAATTGTGTTTCAGTGATTCTAAGTAAATTGTTAATTCAACTTGACATTGTGAATATAATGTTTTTCAGTAGTTAGTTGTTTTGTTTTTCTTGATGATGACTTAAGGTTCTGGTGGCGAGTACATGTCCTGATGGTGCATTTCTTGGGTCCATTATAAGTGGTTCGATATCAGATGCTGTAGGGCGTCGTAGGGGTTTCCAGTTGAGTGCTTTACCAATGATTTTTGGGCCTTTTCTGAGGTAAAATCCTTGTGCCCTTAACAATTTGATTTCTTTTTTATATAAGTTCAAGTGAAGCTTATTAGGAAAAAAATTCTTTGACCATATATGCTTGCAGCGGGAGAATAGAAAGTCTGGAAGGTATGCGTCTTGAGAAGTTTCGAGTTGGAACAGTAATAGGTGTTGGTCCGTCTGTTGCTTCTCTATATGTGACTGAGATATGCTTTCCGCTGATCCATGTTGGCCCAAGGTGGCATGTGTTTCTGGGTATCTGCATGTCCTGCTCAATATTGTCTCTGTCCTGCTCAATATTGTCCCTTGCAATGGTGTCCTGTGGGGAGAGTCCTCAATGGCTTCATTAGGTCAGTATGTCAACCCTTATTTTTGCCCCTCCTAAGAGATTCTTGTTTTCCTTTGATCTGCATCTGTTTGCTACTTTTTTTTTTTGGCTCTCGACTGTCCTGTAAAAATGTTCCGCAATCTCTCCTAATGTTTTGAATGAGAATTTCCTTGTTGAAAAACTTGAACCTTTTAATTGTTAACAATATGTATATAACATAACAATCAAGATAGAGATCTGCCAATTCAGAGGCTCTGCTCCAGAATTGTCTAGTCTTAACTCCTATGCACGTTTGTTCTGATAGTTATATCCATGACCCATTTGCACTCAACACAAATATGAAAAATCATCTTGGTTTCTATTGGGGTGGAGGGGAACAGAAAGGAAGATCTGATGAGGCGGAAGTTGAATTTGAGAAGCTCTTGGGTGTAAAGTTTCCAGAGTTATTTTATGGCCGCCATTTCGGAGGTATCCGTGAAAATTCTTCGCACTTTCATTTTCTCTATTAGAATATGTAGTGTGGTTCTTGTTATTTCATTTCAGATTACTCATTCTACATTTGAGAGTATATTGCGTTCTACAAAATTTATTAACTCCTTCAATTGGTCGATTGTGTTCACAGGAGGGTATGCCAATGGAATTCTCTGTGTGAAACAGATATATCTTGGAGCCACAAAAGCTGCAGTAGCTGACGCGCGCAGAGTTAATTATGTAATTTCCCCTTTCAGCAGGATACAGTCTTACTGTATTTCTAATTTATCAATCTTACTGACGAAGTATGAAGGCCTCTCCAAGAGTCTCAAGCAAGTTGAAATTATGTAATTTCCCCTTTCAGCAGGATACAGTCTTCACGCAGGATTTGCTGTAAGTGTTCTTGTGATAACAAAAAACAGAGTTTAAAAGTACAAAAGAACATTTCTTGAACAGTTGAACTACTTGTGATCATCCCTTTTTTGGGTAATGTTTCTGTACAAGAATCTATATGCAAATTGTTGTAATTCTTGAAAACAATTAGCTTTTTGACTGTTGGAAGAGTCGGTTGCCAGCATTCTGTTGGAAACGTGTATTGCACGTGCACAATATGTGTAATGTTACAAGTTGCTCTCTGATACGGCATCCTGAATTCCAGCCCTCTCAGCAGAACCGTCAAAGTCTAGTAAAAATAGCAGAATGTTCGTGGCAGATGGTTGGTGATTGGTGAAATTAAAAAGATGCGTCTCTTTAGTTTATGCAACAGAATGCCCCTACCCTTGGTACTGGAAGGAGGAGTCACGACTCTCCGTGTCCATATCCCATGGGGTGCGAGTATCTCTACTGATGCGATGTTTCATGTATGATTGCGATGCTTCAGACTCTATATATATATGGATAATATACGGGAATTCTGAAGCATTCATTCACAATATACGTTTTCTGTTCCAATACTCCCGATTATTCCCAGCAGCAATCTTCATTACACTAAAAAGATTTAAAATGGGTCTAAGAACAGAAGTTAGAAATCTGAGATACTTCGAAGAAGGTCTTAGAACCTTAAACAGAATCGATGATAAATTACAAAAAGTGAGTATCGTCTTCATTATTTCTTATTATTTTAATCTTGATTTTAATTCCCTTTTCAAAACCCTAATTCTGTTGTCTGTAATCCATTCTGGTTATTAGTTTGACTTACGTGCAGAAGGTAGAGCTATGCTCGAGAAAATATTTGACAAAGCCGAGACCCGACTGTTTCGATCTTTTGAAAAGGTACGTACGCAAAACCACTTATCTTATCTGCTGTATTATGAGAGTTGGACTGACAGTTTCTTCTTTTTCTGATCCAAACATGCAGGCAGAAAGACCGTTCAAGGCCTTCAAAGAAGCAACAGTTTCCTACTGTAACAGAACCTTTTTGTTACTACTGCTCCGATTCTAGGAGAAGTAAACACAAGCAACGGAGGTCATCCATGAAGAGAATGCCAGGGGAAGGTGGTGGTTGTTTTAGTTTTTTCAGGATTTTCAGACTTCTTTGGTGATTTTCTTTTTTCGTTCTTTGAGTTTTCAGTTGTGTCCGACTTCTCTATTCTTCTGTAATCGTTCTTTTGAACCAATTAAAAAGCCTATTCTGCCTCTCTTTACACGAGTTCAAACAAAATGACTGGATCGAATGAACCAAACCAGAACCGTAAGTGTGGTCTGCTTCTACGGAAATTCAAGAACGATATATAGATTTTCCAGAAAGTTTCATGCCGGAACAACCTTTTTAAACCATGTTGCAACAAGACAAAAAGCACCGCAAATATACGGTGTAAGCAGAGTGTAATTGACACGGCCGTGATATAATTCTCGATTCAATTTCATTACTCCGCTAAAACGAACCCTAAACAAAAACCAAACATCGATCAATCAATCACTCTTGTTCCTTTTCGTTGAAGAGCGATTCAGAAATAATTAGCTTTATTCAACTAACCAAGAAATCATCGAATTAGAAGAAAAAAACTGAACAAATGAGTTTATCACCAACACCAAGGGTTCGGTCTGGGAGAATGGCCGAAATCCATGAAGATGCTACCTGCAATTCTGGTTGTGGTAACTTGTTCGGTGAGAAATTCAAATACCCATCTTCCATCAAAAAGATCACAAACTCCAGGAGGCGATTCGCTTTCTTCAGTAATGTTCTTGGGTAGTTTTAATCAACTCTTGGTTTTTGTTTCAGAACCACAAATTCTAGTAATATCGGTTCTTGATTTTATTTTTTTCCATTAACACATACTATTCTAGTAGCAGTAGCAGTAGCAGTTCTTGAATTCATCACCTTTCTTCTTCGATATTTAATTGAAGTTGAGATTTTGTTGGTGAATTTCTTGATAATGTTGTTGATGATGATGAGAAGTAGAAGGTTTAGTTAAGAATGGGAATTCTGCTATTGAATTTGGTTGTTGATTTTGTTTTGGAAGAGATGACGAACTGGAGTATTAAAGAATGTGACACACAATGTGCAGATTCAGGATTTATGTCTCAAAATTAGAAATAACTATCTAGAGTTTGAATTGATTTATATATAGTACCTTTTCATTATTGTAGTAGAGAAGATCTAGTTATTTCTTGAATCATTGTGTTGTTTGATGAACATTCCAATGGTTGCATTATCATAGTGGAGTTATTTCTTGAACCATTGTATTGTTTCATCAAACAAACATTGTGTCTATTCATGACTCAACACATTCACATCCATCCATCTATATAAGAATTCTGCATCATTCACTATCTTCTCTATTTGGATTCTCTATTTAATCCTAAGCAATCTTCAAATGCAGGACCGTGAAGAAGTTAAAATGGATATACTTGTTGAAGATCTTCCATCATTTTTAAAAAGCTTTAGCACCTTGCAAAACCATATCAACTTGAACAACATGTGAGTATCTTTGTCATTTCTTGTTACTCTAATTTTGAATTTTGATTTATTCCTTTTCAAAATTCTAATTTGTTTTGTGTTGTTTGTTCCGTTGTGGTGATTAGTTAGCTGATGAGAACGAAAGGCTTGCTTTGAAAGCGGCTTTAGACAATGCTGTTACACAACTAGTTCAATCTCATGCAAAGGTATGTGCATTAACAAGAACAAGTTTTTTTTTCCCTATAATTGTTATTCATGATTGGCTTGTGGCCAACAATCATTTTAGAACTGATGAAATGAACCAGTTTATGGGGTCTGCTACATAGTGTAGAGATATTGAAGAACAGATGATTAAATTGGAAAATTTTACCTGATTTCTCACATGAAAAATATAATTCAAGGTTTCATGATAAATGGATTACATGATGTTGGCTAAAATCTTAGTTGCTTATGAACTGGATTGCTTACAAAAGGTTGGAGTTATAGCTTCTTTAATGTTTTTGTCTAAATTTTTGATTCAAACAGACAGTTGGGGATCAATCAGGCGCTTCCTCACTGAAATTCGAAAGACAAAAACAAGATGTAATGCTGGAAAATCAAGTTACTTCTACAAAGAGCAGACTGTGTTCTAACTGTGGAAAAATTAAGAAGCTCGAGACCGCAGGGGCCAAGGTGATGACTGAACTAGATATCATACAAAGGTTTAAAGCTGCTGGTCATATAGGAGACGATAAAGTTTTTCCAAGGAAAGAGATGAAAAACCATTCAGCTTCGTCAATTGGTTCTCAAACTCAACCTACAAACTCCAGCGGGTCGTGTACTAGTAGCGAAAAGTTGGACTCACCTCCGCACCGTGTTATGCAGTTGGATCATCATGGCATTTATAGGTCCATATCTCCGAGTAGAACTCCGGGAACCCACTATGCACATAGCACCGGCAGTTCCACATCAGACAGTAGTTCTGAGGAGGAGGACTACCCAGTTAGAAGCCGGAGCCGATATTCCAAGGATGATCCACCACGTAGGACCAGCAGTTCCACATCATACAGTAGTTCCCAAGAGGAGGACTACCCAGTTAGAAGGAGTCGATATTCCAAGGCGGATCCACCACAGAAAAAGACGGGACATGTTAGAAGATTTATGAACAAGATTGCAGGCATGTTCCATCATGATCGCCTTGAGGATACAGATGCATCATCGTCGGATCATCGTCATCATTCTGCTCTGAAACCTGTGGGAAATGGTATACTTCGCCACAAACACAAAGAGAAACGCATGCAAAAGAGAAGAACAGCATCAGTTAACAAGCCAAAGAGATTTCCGAACACTCGTAGAAAGGCATCACACGGGTTAGAACTGTAAGTTAATGACGACACCAAAAATTTGCCTGTTATCTTCTCTGTTCTCTCCTTATGTCAGGCTAGAGCTCTTCTAAAATAGGATTTTTTCCTCAAAGAATTAAACATCAATGTCATTTCATCTTTTTTATGTTTTTCATCTCTTTCTAAATTCTTATCTTGTAATTTCCTAGAAAACTTTTCGGTTTCTTTGATTGTGATTTTTTGGGTGCTTCAGCCTTCATGGAAATTGCTTGTAACCGCACCTCCCTTTGCTATATTTTCCTATTTTTGAATTATTCTTGTTGGACTTATTCACAATGAGCTTACAGTATCATTCATCCTGTAAGTTTGTCATTGTTCCTTACGTAACCTCAGTGTTAGTACCTGGATTATCTTTTCTTTTCTTTTTTTGTCTGAAGAGAACCACCCCCTACTAAGCATCTTGTACAGAGTCCGGACTTATAACTTCTCTCAAGTGATTGCACCAGAAGTATCTGCTTTGGGATAGACTGTTTCATGCTTTAGTGTGTTAAGGCTGTTAAGCAATTGCACCCAGAATCATGCATCATTCTCTATGTTTTCTATTTGGATTCTCTGTTTATCCTCAGCAATCTTCGAATGGAGAACCTATCAACTTCAACAAAATGTGAGTATCATTGTCATTTCTTGTTACTCTAGTTTTGAATTTTGATTTATTCCTTTCAGAATCCTAATTTTGTTCTGTGTTGTTTCATTGTAATCCATTGTGGTGGTTAGTTAGCTGATGAGAATGAAAAACTTGTGTTGAAAGGGGCTTTAGACAATGCTGTTACACAACTGGTTCAATCTCATCTAAAGGTACATGCATCCAACAAGGTTATTTCGTTTCCATAATTGTTATTTATACTTGAGGTTTAAGAGTAAACATACTCAGTTAAAGGGCCGATGGAGACATAAAAAGAAACATTTGAGTGTGGCACTATTTTGTGACAATGGGTAATTGCGCTATTCTGTGAGCACATGTTGGTATATGATTACACTGTAAATATCAAAAGGTTTTGACATTAGTGTTCTGATTGCTTTTTGTTTTCATTTGGAGCTCAGGCTGTTGTGGAAACTCTATTTGTATGTTGTTACTTTTTGCGACTCTGTGGGGTAATAATTTTTGCTTAAAATTATTTGAATAATGGGCAGGAGAAGGGAAATGAAAATGTGTCAAATTTGGTAAATATCCAAGGATTAACTTAGATAAATCTTCCTAGTTTAATTTTATCTTTGAGATTGTTGTGTGTTGTGCATTCATAACGTATCCACTTAAATCATCTTTTAATTTTCATATTACATAAGGAGAAGCGCTCCTCTCATGCTCTGGAAACTGAATTGTGAAATGTTGGGATCCAGGTTTGGTCTTTCTCTTGTCTGCCAACTTTACAATCTGGGCACATATGTTTTTTCCTTCTAGTCCAGCATATATCTGATGAGCATATACATTTTCAGGCTTTAGGATGTGTATGTATCTCTTTGTTCGATGTGAATGAACCTGCTCACCAGATAAGTGAATTCTGGATGTTGTAGCAGAGGTGCATGCCTCAGAAAATAATGCTTGTCCTGATTGCAGTTTGTTGGTAAAAACCCAAATGATTAAGTAACATCGATCTAACTCTGCGTTCGCCACTGGTTATTTTCTCCACATTCTTTTTCGCATTATTTGTCGAGTTTCCTGCCATCATTGATTTTATTCTTCTTGTTGCTTCTGCTCTTCATCCTGCAGCTCTTGTTGTTTTAGTTACTTTCACTGTGGTTCTTGTTGCAGTCTGGTGGTTCTTCTTGTTGCCCCATTTTCAACTGTTCTAGTTTTCGTTGTATTCTCAGTCTTTGTTGTAGTGGATGTTCTCTTCTTAGGTCAATTTGGCATGGTTGTATTCTCAGTCTTCGTTGTAATGGATATTCTCAGTCTTCGTCTTGCACCTCTTGTTATGTTTCTGCAGTTAATGTGATGCATATCCGAATTCATTGATGGGATGACAATTGCTTAGTGCATGGTGGTTGTTTTGTTCGCTGTTATGTATGATTTGCAAATTTGAATGTCGCTTTGCCGCTCCTGACATTCTTGCACTTCTGGATATCTTTTCTTTCAAACTAAACAAAACTAAATAATTTTTTGCTGATTTTCATACGGATGATGCTGTTGATCCTTCTGCTACTAGAGCAAGTTTTTCAAGAACCCTTAAAATCAAATCCTTTCAGTACAGTTGAACTACTCTTCCCTTATTTGTCAGAGATAGCATGGCACCTCAATCTAGCTTGTGAAAGAGAGAACATCCAATGTCCTGGGGATGGGCTGGAACTCCTTAGTTTTCATCACTGATGTAGTGATATTATTATAGTGGGTTAAAAAGTGCTTGTGCACTTCTTCATCCAGCCTTAACAGCGTCCCTTGTTCTTGCGGATGCAGAGTTCAGTTTTGGCATTACCAGTAGAACAGTGAGAGATTGTATTAATTCTCTTTTGATTATCTACTCTCCTTTTTTTACCTGGAGATATTTCAGGCAAGTAATTGTAGTATTTCTGATTCCGCGGGACGAAAATGCCATTGGAAATGCTGGATAGATGTGGGTTTATAAATTTCTTGCCTCTTGGTGGGTTGGTTGCAAGCTCACAGCAGAAGCAGCAATGATGAAATGAAAGAGAAGATCCCAAATTCCAAGGATTCTGAGCTTAATCTTGAGAAGCAAAGAATACCAAAAGACGGTGAAACTAGTTTGCAACTACGAGAGCTTCCTGGCGCCGGAAAATCTTTTTGAGGGAGAACAAAGTAATGGTGAAGGTAGTTTTTTGAAGATGGACTATATGAAGACATTGGAGGCTTTAGTGTCTTGAAATGGTTCAGTTGTGGGAAGAGAAGATAAAGATGGCAGAGAAACAAAGGACTTGGTGGGATGCAGAAATTTAAGGCTGAAATGCAGGAGCAAGGTCAGATTTTTCAAGCAGCAAAATCAAAGGTTAGGGCAATTGAGGGTGTGTTAAGGATGTAGCAGAAATGCAGCTGAGTGCAGCAAAGGATGAACTGCGAGGCAAAGTTTCTGGCTTAATCATGGAGCTAGATACTGAAATGTACTTACAAGTGGGTGAAAATTTACTTTCTGATGGAGTGTTTCGCACTATCTACTGAGAAGCTTTAAGCGACTTTTCTTAAATTTACTGTCACTGCTCTAACTTGTAACAAGAGTGTATAGTGGTTCCATGGTTATCTTTTTGTGCGCAAAAGAACATTCTGTTAATTTTAATGAATGTAGAAGTATGTCTGTTGTTGCAGGGGTTATAAATAGTCATGTCCATTGTCAAGCACCAGTCCTAGTGCCTTCAAAGTGATCGACGAGGATCTGCAAAGGCACAGACCGGAAGTATCCTTTGGTAGTAGCTATTAGAGCATCTTCAATAGAATTAAGACGTTCCCCAACATTCTCCGCTAGACACCACGTACGCCCCTTGGTACCGAAAGGAGGACTGGAGGGTCACGACTCTCCAAGTCCATATTCGATTGGGTGCGAGTGTCTCTACTGATGCGATGTTTCATGAAAGATTGCGATGTTTCAGACCAACACATTCATTCACTGTATATATGCGGATAAAGAACTCTAAATCTTTCATTCACAATATACGTTTTCTGTTCGGAAGTACTCCGATTATTCCCAGCAGCAATCTTCATCACACTAAAAAGTTTAAAAATGGGTTTAAGAACAGAAGTTCGAAATCTTAGATACTTCCAAGAAGGTCTTACGACCTTAAACAGAATTGACAAGCTTTTACGACATGTGAGTATCATCTTCATTATTTCATGTCATTCTAATTTTGATTTTTCATCTTTTTATTCCTAACTTTATTGTTTGTAATCCAATCTGGTGATTAGTTCGTCTTGGACGAGAATGACAGCCAGGCCGTCGATGAACTTCTGAAAAAAGCTGCTTCGATCTTACTCAAAGGTACATAGATTCAACACTTTATGAGTTTTATCTATTCTGGATTATTTCTTTGGCAACAGTCATTTTAAATGCTGTATTGCTTATGAGAGTTTGATTTACAGTTTCTTCTTCTTCTTCTTTTTTTTTTTTTTTTTTTTTTTTTTTTTTGTCTAAATTTCTTATATCCAAAACAGACAACTGAAGCCCAGTCAAGCGCTTCAAAGCAGTGTTCTCGTTGTCGGGAGACCACCACAAGAAGTTCGAGCGACCACCAGAAACGACACAGGCGAACCAGTAGAAGATAGATCTACGTAGATCGTCATCTTAGATTCAGATGAATGTTTCCCGCAGCTTTCTGATGTTTTTTTGTTCTTTGAGTTGTCAGTTGTATCTGACTTCTCTTCTTCTGTAATCTTTTTTTAAGTCTTAATACTAATATACATTTCCAGCCACACCAGACTGACCACGTTCTTTTTTCACATTCAGTATTAGTGTCGATTTTTTTCACATTATTTTCCAGAAAATTTCATGGCAGAACCAACAATATTATGTGCAAGACAAAAAAAAAATACGGTGCAAGTAGAGTGCAAGTCGATTGATCTTCTTCTTTTTCGCTGAAAATTTCATCAACACTACTTCTAACTCTAAACAAACCATCAATCGATCTTCTTCTTTTTCGTTGAAGAACGATTCAGAAATAAACACCATCATCAATAAACCCAACCAATCAGACAAAAAAACTCAGAATAGAATAAATGGGTTCATCAATCCTACCTGTTGAAGGTTCTACCTGCAACTGTGGTGGTAAATTGTTTAGTGAGAAATTCAAATACCGATTTTGTATCAAAAAGATCACAATTTCTTCAATAATCTTCTTGGGTAATTCAGTTTAATTCTTGATTTTTGTTTTGGGACCAGTAATTTTATTAACATGGGTTCCTTGGGTTTTTGATTTTATTGAATTTTCATTAACCATGGTTTTCTGGTGATGATTCTACTCTAGTAAAAGTAGCAGTGTCTTTTCTTCAATATTTTTAATTGAAATTGAGATTTTTTGGTGAAGTTCTTGATGATGTTGTTGATGAGGATGACAAGTAGTAGGTTTAGTTGATAATGGGATTTATGCGATTGATATTGGCTTTTGATTTTGTTTTGGTTTGGTTTGGTTTGGTTTGTAAGAGATGAGGAGGGTAGTATTAAAGAATATAACAGACAATGTGTAGATTGATGATGTAGTCTCAAACCTAGAATCAACTGCATCCAAATTCAACAATCTAGAGTTTGAGTAGATTTATATATACTGCCTTTGCATTATTGTAGTAGAGAAAGATCTAGTTATTTCTTGAATCATGTTTGCATTATAATAGTGGAAAATGTTCTAGTTATTTCTTGAACCATTGTGAGGTTTCAAACATTGTGACTATTCATGACCAAACACATTCACATCCATCCATCTATATAAGACTTCTGCGTCATTCACTATGTTTTCTATTTTGGATTCTCTGTTTATCCTAACCAATCTTCAAATGCAGAACCTTGAACAAGTTAATATGGATATAATTGTTGAAGATCTTTCAACCTTATTAGAAAGGCTTAGTACCTTGCAAACCCTGTATCAACTTCAACAAAATGTGTGTATCATTGCCATTTCTTATTACTCCAATTTTGAATTTTGATTTATTCCTTTTCAGAATTCTAATTTTGTTTTGTGTTGTTTGTAATACGTTGTGGTGATTAGTTGGATGATGAGAATGAAAGGCTTGTGTTGAAAGCTACTTTAGACAATGTTGTTACACGACTGGTTCAATCTCACGTAAAGGTACGTGCATTCAACAAGGTTTTTCTTTTCTATAATTGTTATTCACGATTTTCTTTGGGAAACAATCATTTAAGAACTGATGAAGTGAACAAGTTTATGGTGTCTGCTATAGAGATATTGAAGAACAGACTTTCAGATGATTAAATTGAAATCTTTACCTGATTTCTCACATAGAAAATAGTATAATTTATGGTTTAATGATAAATTAATTGCATGATGCATTGACTAAAATCTTAGTTTGTATGTACTGTATTGCTTACAAAAGGTTGGAGTTATAGCTTCTTTTTTGTTTGTCTAAATGTTTGATTCAAACAGACAGTTTGGGACCGATCAAGCGCTTCCATACTAAATCTCGAAAAACAAAAACAAGATGGAATGTTGGCGACCAAACTGTGTTCTCATTGTGGGAAAATGAAAAGGTACAAGACCGCAGACACGGAAGTGATGACTGAACTAAATGTCATACAAAGGTTTAAAGCTGCTGGTCATCCAGGGGATGTTAAAGTTATTTCCAAGGAAAGAGATGAAATGCGGAGTCAGGGCATTAAGAGGAAGAATCAGATGCAACGGGGAAGAACTAATCCACCTTTGTTGGCTAGGAAGGTTGAATCTGAGACTTCGAAGGGTGTGGTTCATTCTCGACAAAGAGTGCACAAGGAAGATAGGAATGCACAAGATCTTCATCTTCCTGTGCAGAAACCTGCGGATAATGGTGTACACCATCGCAAAAGCAAAGATAAACAAATGCAGGGGCAGAGAAAAACACCCGGTTTAAAAAGAATGTCAGGCTACCAACACGGACATTTCCGAAAAGTTGAAGGAGGTTTATCTACTCAAGTTTTTGGTCCGAATCTGAGCCGTCGTCAGTCGGCACCAGACGGTTGGAAAAAAATAGTGCACATCTTAAACTTGGCATTGGTGTCTGAATTCTGGAAGGCGAAACTTGGGTTTAAGAGTAAGCATGCCCAGTTAAAGGGCCGACGTAAACATAAAAATAACATTTGAGTGTGGCACTATTCTGTGACCAGGGGTGTTGGACTATCTTGTCAGCACATGTTCGTATATTCATAGGTTTTGACATTAGTGTTCCAAATTTTCAGATTTACACCTAATTCATTTGATGTGGTTATTATATGGTAAACCGATTGTGTTTCGTTTTTTTTGTTTTTAATTTTTCATTTGGAGCTCAGGTTGTTGTGGAAACTCTATTTGTATGCTGTTACTTGTTGCAGAGTCCGTGTGGTAACAATTTTTGTTTAAAATGCTTTGAATAAGATGGAAAAAGAAAATGTGCCAAGTTTGGTAAACAATCCAAGGATAAACTCAGTCAGATTAATCTTCCTAGTTCAATTTTGTTTTTGAGATTGTTGTGTTGTGCATGTATAACTTATCCACTTAAATCATCTTTTAATTTTCAGATCACACAAGGGGAAGCGCTTCTCTTATGCTCCAGAAACTGGGTTGCTATACGGTGGATGCAGATTGAGAAATGTTGGAGAAAAGTTGGGATTCGGGTTGGTCTTGCTATTGTCTAATCTGGCACGCACTGTTTTTTGCTTCTTGTCCAGCATAGATCTGATGAGCATTGTATTTTCAGGACTTCAAGATGTGTATGTATCTCTTTGTTCGATGCGACATTAATAAACCTGCTCCGTGGACGAGGTTCTCTATTTTTCTTTGCATTATATATAAATATTTATTTTCTCATGATTTCTTCTCAATAATGGGAATCCATGGTTTTTGAGTGATAACATATTCTCTGCAACATTGTTTGCAGTGATGTACACGGAGACTGTCCTAGATCTCTACCTGTTATTAAGGAGCTAAACGGGGCAACAGATAGAAAGGATGGTCCTTTCTGGGATTATGATGTGAGTTAATTTTGCATTACTCCTGTCTTATTTCCACTTATTTCTTTAGAGATTTATTCTTTTAGTAGCACCATCTCTTTAGATTGCTAAATTTATTTCAGCTTAAAAGCCGTTTTAACGTGTAAACTCTTTCTTCAAGTCTCAAATGTCTTACTTTTCGATCTTTTCTTTGAAGTCTTTTTCTTATGTGTGATTTACAGTAGTCTAGGCGACAAGGTCCAGACTTCGGTTTAATATTCCTTCAACCGAAGTCTTGCCTGCTTCATGTTACTCTGGTCAGCGATGCTGGTGAAAGATTTCATGAATTTTCGTTATGGATATGCATCAATGCAGCTGAGTGGAGGAGCAAAAGAAGAATTGGGTGAAAAAGTATCCGCCTTACTCAGTTGAATCTGATATGGAAATGTAACTAGAATTAGGCGAAAATTTTACTTTTTGATGGAATCTTTTAGGCCTTTGTCTTATAAAATGTCCAAAATCTGAAGAATGATGATAAGCCAAAATTTTAAAGCTTTGTTATGTTTATTTCTGACTGTTAGAGTTTTTGGTATAATGCCTTACCCTCTTTTGAGAGATAATGGCCATATATATTATTATGATTTTTTCGTCAATTAAGGAGAATATCCTGTGACCGTAAATAAGGCAGAGTATCTTCTATTACACCCCCTTAGTCTGAGCGGGAGAGGAACAAACGCTAAGACTAGAACGAAAATTAATAAACAATTGTCTTGGAAGACCCTTAGTGAAGATATCAGCATATTGATGTTCGGAAGGGATGTGCAGGACACGAATATCACCAATACCAACCCGTTCACGAACAAAATGAATGTCAATCTCCACATGTTTTGTGCGTTGATGTTGGACCGGATCAGCAGACATGTAGACAGCACTCACATTGTCACAATACACCAGAGTGGCCCGCTGTAATGGCATATGTAACTCAAGAAGTAAATCCCGTAGCCAGGTCGTTTCAGCCACAGCATTAGCGACACCCCTGTATTCTGCTTCAGCGCTGGAGCGGGACACCGTTGCTTGACGTTTGGAAGAACAAGAGACAAGATTGTATCCAAGAAAAATGCAGTAACCAGATGTTGATCGGCGTGAGTCAGGACAGCCCGCCCAATCAGCATCAGAATAGGCGGTGAGACCAGAGATATTCGAAACCGAGAGAGACAAACCATGATCAATAGTGCCCTGAAGGTATCGAATAATGCGCTTAATGGCTTGCATGTGGCTCCCTAGGGTCATGCATAAATAAACATACCTGCTGAACCGCATAAGATATATCCGGTCGAGTGAAAGTGAGGTATTGTAACGCTCCGGCCAGACTACGGTATAAAGTAGGATCCGAAAGTGCTGGTCCAGAAGTAGCACTGAGCTTAGAGTGCGTGTCGACCGGAGTTGCTACTGGATTGCAGTTCGTCATGGATGCACGAGCAATGATGTCCTTTGTGTAGAGTGACTGAGATAAAAACAACCCTGGGGAAGAACGAGAAGCAGTAATACCCAAAAAATGATGTAACGGGCCAAGATCAGTCATAGAAAATTCCAGTTTCATCAGGTCGATAAAACGGGCTAGTAGAGCATCAGTAGAGGGAGTGAGTATGATATCATCAACATATAGTAATAAGTACGCAGTTTCCCGGCCGGACCGGTAAATAAAGAGAGATGGATCACAAACACTACCCCGAAAACCACAACCTGTGATGAAAGTCGCAAACCTCTGGAACCATGCCTGAGGCGCCTGTTTGAGACCATAAAGAGAATGACGAAGACGAAAAACATAATCAGGTCGAGCGGGGTCAACAAATCTCGGAGGTTGATGCATATAAACTGTCTCAGACAAGTCCCCATGTAGGAAAGCATTCTTTACGTCCAATTGGTGAATCGGCCAAGATCTTGATGTGGCAATGCTGAGAACGGTACAAATGGTGGCAGGCTTAACAACCGGACTGAAAGTCTCAAAACAATCAACCCCAACCTGTTGAGATTTACCATTGGCAACAAGACGGGCATTGTATCGCTGCAATGTACCATCTGCATTAAACTTGTGACGAAATAACCACATGGAACGAATAACATGAGATCCAATAGGTCGTGGTACTAGGTCCCAAGTGTTAGTTTTTAACATAGCAATAAACTCATCTAGCATGGCCTTGGTCCAGTTGGGATCCCTAAGAGCATAAAGGTGAGATTTTGGCAGATTAGAGATATGTTGTTGTGTCTGAACATTGAGATTCAATCGGTGAATGGGACGGAAGATTCTACGAGACGCACGAGTAACAGGGCGAGAGGAGTTGGCTGAAGTGCCAGGCTGAGCGGAAGATGGAGGCGTGACCGCCTGGATGGTGCAGTCAGGAGCTGAAGTGTTGCTATCAGGCGCTGTTGCAGGTGCTGAAGTGTTGTTGTCAGGCTCTGTTGCAGTGACAGGACGCACTGAAATGTTGCTGTCAGGAGATGTGGGAGCTGACTGCTGTTGTGGGGGAATGTGGAGGTGAGGTGCTGTAGTGGAACGACGATGAGGAGGTGTGTAGGGATGTATTGCAGGAGACGGTGTATGTGCAGTGGCGGAAGATGGTGGAGCAACGTCTGGGCGCTGTTGTGTAGTGGAAGAAGGAACTGACGTAGTGGCGGAAGGTGGCTGGACAGGAGGATGAGGAGATGTTGGGTAACGGAAACGAATGGTAAGGAGAGTGGAATATGGTGTGGAGGGAGAGTCTTGACAGTATGATGGAGTAGAAACATTATTCTTGAATGGAAACACGTTTTCATCAAACGTCACATGACGAGATAAGATGATTTTGTTAGTGGCTAAGTCGAGACATCGATAGCCACGGTGATGAGTTGGAAAACCAAGAAAAACACACTTAGTGGAACGAGGAGAAATCTTATGAGTAGTGGTAGGGGAAAGATTGGGATAGCAAAGGTAACCAAAAGTACGAATATGAGAGTACGTTGGTTGAAGTTGATAGAGAATGGACACCGGAGAAGAGAAATTTAGGATTTTGGAAGGAAGAATGTTGTTGATGTAGACGGCCATATGTAGGGAGTCGGCCCAATATTTGGGAGGGACAGATGCATGAGACATAAGCGTGCGAGTGATGTCATTGACACGACGAATCATTCGCTCAGCTTTGCCGTTTTGAGAGGAGGTATGAGGGCATGAGAAACGGAAAACTAACAAATTTTTGTGAGCAAAATAATGAAACGATGAGTTGTCGAATTCACGACCCATGTCACATTGAAAAGATTTGATTTCACGTTCAAACTGAGTTTTAACGAAAGAACGAAATTCCAAGAACTTGGTATAAACTTGGGATTTTAATTTGAGAGGATAGATCCATAGATAATTTGAGAAGTCATCTAACAATATAAGATAGTAATTAAAACCAGTCTCAACATGCAATGGTGAGGTCCATAAGTCGCTATGAATGATATCAAAAGGAGCAAAATTAACAGAATTTGATTCAAAAAATGGCAGACGAACATGTTTACTAACTTGACAAGAATGACAAAGTTTGGTAGACTGATTTTTATTACATTGAATTGAAGATTTTGCACGTACATTATCTAAGATAACTTTCCCTGGGTGGCCAAGACGGCGGTGCCAAATGTCATGAGAGCACACGGCAAGGGATATAGGATGAGACAGAGACGATGTTGAAGGTGATACGGCAGAAGTAGTAATAGGATAAAGCTCCCCAGAACTGTTACATCGAAGGAGAATCTTCCTCGAATTCAAATCCTTCACAGAAAAACCAGACGGGTCAAATTCAACAGACACATGATTATCAGTGGTGAATTTACGAACAGAAACCAAGTTTTTGATTATGTCGGGAGCAACAAGAGTATCTTTGAGCTTTAGGGTGCGGGACGGAATATCTATGAACTTGGTACCAGAGGAAGTGACTGGAATACTGTGACCATTGCCAACTAAGATGGAATGAATATTACTAGTATTAAAAACAGTATTCAAAGTACCTGAATCCGCAGTGAGATGCGATGTGGCACCGGTATCCATATAGAAAGCGTCGTCAGGTGAGTATAAACTCATGGAGCTGTACGCTTCGGCAATGTCACTGGGTTGAAGACATTCCGTGGATGGAGTTAGATATGCTTGTGCACGTCCAACGCCAGAGGTTCGACCGCGTGACTGACCAGTACGGCCACGGCCTTGGAAGGAACCGCGGCTGGAAGGTGGCTGCCAATGTGTTGCCGGAGGTGCTGTAGGGTACGGACAAGGTGGCACTGCCCATTGTGGTGGACAGTGGATGTTATACGTAGGATGAGGTGCACCGTAGAGCTGGTAGGGGGCGGAGGTGTTGGCAGCAGGGGCGGTTCTGTGGCTGGAGCACATGAGCGATGGCCACCGCGTCTGGCATGACCACCACGTTGTGAGCGCTGGTTGCTGCGGTCTGTGGGTGGAGCTGCAGCGGCAAGAGCAGTAGGTGCAGACTGAGATTGTTTTTGGGAGCGTCGAATATCTTCGGTACGCAGCTGGGATCGAGCGGCATCAAACGTCGGCATTGATTGTTGGATAAAAGAGGCTACAGTGTTGTATTCCTCCGGAAGGCCGTTGACAAGTTGAATCACAAGGCGTTTATCATCCATGGGAAAGTCAAGATCAAGTAATCGATCGGACAGGGATTTGAGCTTATCGCAGTAATCATCAATACTAGTGCAATCAATAAACTTAAGATTGACAAATTTACGTTCAAGAGTCGCAGCGCGGTTACCTTTGTTGTCTTGAAAGAGTTTCTTGAGATGATTCCAAAGCTCTTTAGCAGTTTTGCCAGATTTTAGGACGGTGAGCATTAAATCCTTGGCCATGGTGGAGAACATCCATTGACGACAGAGAGCGTCGAGTTGGAGCACGGTGTCGGCGTCAACATCTGGGGGGGGTTTGTCTCCATTGATGAGAAAAAGAAGGCGATGAGCCTGAATATGGAGTTCAAACAGAAAAACCCAAGATGAGTATTCATCCTGTTTGATGTCTAGGATAATAGGGATTAGGGTTTTGATGTTGTTGATAGAAAACGCCGGATGGACTGTCTTTTTATCTCCTGCCATTGTTGATTTTGGTGAAGAAGGTGAAGAAGAAGAAGAGGATCGGCTATTAGGTCGATACCATGTTAGAGTTTTTGGTATAATGCCTTACCCTCTTTCGAGAGATAATGGCCATATATATTATTATGATTTTGGTCAATTAAGGAGAATATCCTGTGACCGTAAATAAGGCAGAGTATCTTCTATTACTGACCTCTGATACTTTTCTAATTTATGTTTCCGGATCTATATTTTGTCAGGCTGTTGCAAAGCTATCCTGCGAAACCATAAGCTTTCACGCAGTGTAGTCGATTTCGGCCGAAACAGCCGGAATTTCGGCGATACTTCCGGTTTCGGACTTAGGGGAGCCAATATCTACATTCTCTTCGCAAAGAGATCTCATAACAATTCCACCTACTTTTAATAATGACGATACTATCCCTATTTGATTACTACTCCCTTTGTTCTAGTTTAGATGGCTAAATCGGGGATTTTTTTGTCCTAAATTAGTTGTTAGATTTCATATATTAGCCTAGGGTAATTGTGGGAAAAAAGTTACTCTCTATGTATTTCTTAATCTTTATGCAAAATCATGTTTAGGCATCTAAGACTAAAATAGGACCGAGGGAGTAATAGTTAGTGTTAATTTAATTAGATACCCTCGATCAGTTAATTTACTAAGCTCCAATAACGTACAACCAAAGGAACCGAAGCGGATAGGGGGATGATTATGTCGCAAGGGGGCAAGCTAACTCTAGCTTCCATATCAAATTGTGCAATATTGTGCCGTCGGGGACTCGAACCTGGGACCACGTGGAGCACATGAAATCTTTGAGGAATGGGGATGACCAGCCGAGCTAGGTACCTTTTTATTAAAATTAAAATTAAAATTAATAATATAAAACAATCTTCAGTGTTACCGAACTTCTCTTTATGAAATACAATGTTAAGTTCGATGGTTTTATTTTTTGCTCGAATATGGTTCGGTTGTTACGGAGTTAAGTTCGATTGATAACTTTTCAACTGAATCTAGGTATATTTTCGCAAAGCCTAGGTTCGGCTGACAAGTTATCAGACGAACCTTTAAGTATTCTTGATATAAGAAGAGCGCTCAAGGTTCGGTTAACAAGGTTCGGATGACAAGTTACAGACGAACCTCTAAGTATTCTTCATATACAAAACCTTAGGTTCGGCTGATAACTTCAGCCAACCTAGGGTTTGCAAATAAAAAAAAATCTAAAGTTAATTTTAAAAAATTAAAAAAATATATATATATTTAAAATATTTGATAAATAAATGAATTGAATTAAAAAATATATATATAGGACAAGGGAGGGTATTAGTGTACTTCTACATATTTAAGGGTATTTTAGTAACTTAACTCACCCTAGGACACCCCTCATAAGCATCTATAGGACCAGGGTATTAGAATGTATGCCCCATAGTTTTCTTATATGCCCCAAATTATGATTCACTCAGATAAGCATAACCAGCTGCACAAAATTTAGGTTGAGGATACAATTGAGAAACTACAAAGCACGCAGTATCATCTAACCTTCGCTGCCTTGTACTCCCCGAATTTTCAAATTTTCTCAATGAATTATCAGTCAAGAAAAGTACAAATTACAAAGCACAAAATATAGTTTTACTGATCAAATATGTGTCGTACAAGCTTTTTCATTTTAAGGCGTGGAAATATCTTTGTGTATCCCTTTATGGCTTAGTCAGACCAAGATTCATCCTTCGGTTGAGACTCTAGTTAGCAATTCGACGTCCAACAGAAAATCGGATCGGTAGTAATACGTGCATTAATCAGCTAAGTGAAATAAAAATTCGGTCAATTACTCGGTCAAAAATACACAATGCGGAAAAGATCCGGGAATTCGTTAGTTCGCGTCTAATGCGTTTCATATATAATGCGGCACGGAAAATTCGGCGTATGTATATATATATTGCTTATAGTTTGGAATTTAAAGTAAGTATATTAGTGTTCTAAGAAAAGGTGGTGTATATGTATCTAGGTCATAAATTTCGGACGGTATATATTATGCCATGGCCCAATTAATCCTCACTCCGACCCCATCATAACTTACCGTAGACTAACCGTGAATTTTTCCATCCATCCATATCTAAAATACTTCAATACAAACCAGTTGTCACTTTTCTCTTTCTATTATTTTGTCTCCCACATTCTGCTCTACAGGAACATCTAGGGTCTACTTGCAATTCATCCAACCCGAAGAAGTCTTTAATTATTGTGGTTTTCTTATTTTATTAATCTAGGTTAACAGTTCAGACGATCGTGCTTCCTTACTTGATCAAACACCTACATCCTCCTTTATCTGCTAAGGTTTTTTACAATTACTCTAATAGCGAGGATGTTTGCTTCTTTAGTTGCAATATAAGGTATGTAAATAAGGTATGTATTAGGCGTATGTTGAAGTATGATCTTTGAAAATAAATTCAATTCTTCCATGTTTCCAGCGGTATTGGATTCTTTTATATGTATTAGGCGTATGTTGAAGTATGATCTTTGAAAATAAATTCAATTCTTCCATGTTTCCAGCGGTATTGGATTCTTTTAACTCCTCAATTAGATCATATGTTTGTGTTCGCTAGCTAGAGAAGTGTTATTGCATATGAGTAATGAACCAATGATGATGATATGGTTGGTTTTGAATCAGTTTTGTGTAAGTTATGTGCATATGAATAACGGACACTTTCTGTATGTTTGATAAAAGGACCAAATCAATAATTATCTTTGTATTATAGTTTGTTTAATGGTATGATAATTAAATTTATGCCTCTAACTGACCCGCAACCTCTTGCTAGAGGATTTCATATGATAATTGAGCTTAATTTGTTTCTTCTTTTTTTCTCCATCAGTATTTTAACTTATGGATAGAGTAAGCCAATAGTAGGTCTATAAGAAAATTGTGTAGTATTATATATTTTTCTGATAAATACTGAAGATTCAAACTTAATCTACTTATTTTGAGGTTATACAAGGAATACTTGGACCAAAGTCGATATTTCATTATGCTATATACTATGTTATTCTTCTTTTTTATCGTCTTTAGATTTCATTACAATTCATAGGTACATGATAGAATTAGTGATTTAATTAATGCTGGTACTGATTTATAGCTGCATGTTAAAAAATCACTGGCCATGTTTTTTCTCAGTCAATATACTCAATTTACAAAGATAAATGAGCTTTATAAAATTGTTGATTTATCCTTGGATTAGCCATTTGGGACTAATTTTCATGGGATGGATATGGTCCAACCTTCGAATATCTTTGCATGATTGGTACTTCGAGATATTCAACTCATGTACTTTTTTTGTCCCTTCAAATTTTATGTTTCTCATATGTGATTCATATGATACTTTTATATGTTTAAATATATAATACAAATATCATTGATGTGATATATCTTGTAATTGTGTTTGAATAACACTTTGTTTTTCTAGGTTTTTGTTTGTTGAGTTTTTTACTTGGAATTACATTTTAGTTTTTATTGTTATAAATATGTTGGAAGTTTTGAAGTTTTCTACGAGCTATTAGTTTTCCATCCTTGTATGATTTATATGCGTATAGACAAAAAGTACAAAAAATCCCAAATTTATGTTCGCCTTAGATATCGCATATGTTAAGGACAGCTATGGAACCATTAATGACATTCCTAATATCATATACATGAGAACGTAGACGAACCTGTAAATGAATTTTTGGTGTCAAATATTGCTTGCATCTTTTGTTTTTCTTTTTTTACTGACTTAGTTTTCCCCGAACTTCTTAAGCTTGCCAGTTGTTAATAGACTTCCTAAGGAACATCATCAGAAACTTTCTGAAGATGAATCCTCCTTGCTCAGTTGAAAATTCAATGTGACAAACTCTGATGTAAGAATGAAGACTTACAAGGCCAACTTGATTCTACCGGTGCAAGCGATTATCTCAAACAAATATGATGTCTTAAAGAACAAATATTTGAAGGACATGATAGAGAGATAGTACTTCAAGCAAAACTAGATAATTGAGAGAACATGAAGACGAACTTGTTATTTTATTCAGAACGAGAG
Organism: Papaver somniferum; assembly: GCF_003573695.1. NCBI lineage: Eukaryota > Viridiplantae > Streptophyta > Magnoliopsida > Ranunculales > Papaveraceae > Papaver > Papaver somniferum. The sequence goes on along the minus strand of NW_020628818.1, from coordinate 13,199,882 downwards.
GATCTCAAAGTTAAAATTTTAAATTATCTAAGAATTATTTAGTTAATGCGCTCGAAAAGATCAAAAGGTTGGAAGAAGAATATATGAGCCTAAAAGAGAGCTTGGCTCTCGGTAGTAATTCAGATAAATTAACCTCGATATTAGGAGCATGTAGACTTCATCATGATATGTTATAATTTGGATATGAAGGAATAGACACTCACTCGATATTAGGAGTATGTACTTGTAAAGAGGTGAAATTTGTCAAGGCTAAAGACTCTTTTCGACCAAAAGCTCTCACTCACAACAAAAGTGAAGTATCTCCACCACCTGCTAATGGCGGAAATAGGAAATTCAATCAAGCTTCAAAACAAGCACATATACATCCAGGTAACAATAAGCATCACTTTTCCCATATTACTAAAAATTGTTTTTGTTGTGGAAAACCAGGTCACTTGCAAAGGGATGCAGATTTTGTATAAGAGAAAAAAAAATATATCTTGTTTTGTTCATAAGATGACAAGATTTGATGCTCCCAAGTGGAGAAAAACTGAGTTGCATAATATCAGTTTTTACGGTATTCCCCCAAAGAAGTATCTAAGCGATATTAGGGATTAAAAAAACTTGTTTCTTGAAAAGCTAATCAGAAATGGTACCAAAGAATATCAATAAAGGGATAAGTTCAATAAGAATGATCTTCCATAAACCTAGTAAATGATGTTCATTTCAACACAACTTGATTGTTTTGAAATTGCATCCTCACCAAAAAAAAACCTAGTTTGAAACATCGTGAGGGACGCGCAAGAACTAGGGCACACATATTATATTGGGTAAGATGTTGAATATATGGTAAAAGTCATAGGATTTATGATTGGATTCTTTTAAAAAGGTATGCCTATAAACTTGAGCAAGCTTTATGTTATATGCTTGATGTCAGGATCTATTAATATCAAAAACACTCTTGTTTTTGAGATCTAGTGTTCGCTAAATGATTTGATGGAAATACGAGTATCATCATCATTAATTGCTTGAACATATACTTAAAGTTAAATACCCAATGTTTTTTAAGACGATAATTTACATCTCTTATACATGTTGAGTCATTGCTCCATAGAGATGAATCATGCCAAGATGTTGTTGTTACTCTCCGGAGTGGTTGTCATAATTGTATTTTATGCATCTATAAATTTAAAGGAGTCAATATAGTTATATCCAACTCAAGGTGCTACCACATTATTAATAGTAAGACCAAAATGGAATGACTCGATGTGGGTATCAACACTTCTTATGCTCTTATGTAGAGTTCTCTCAGCCTATCCGACTCCTAAGCAAGAGATGAGAACCCGATCCATGGGAATATATATACAAAAAGTTAAGAAGGATATGCTCTTCGATAATCTATCTAATAATAGTATTGATGTTTAAACTTAGGTTACAATTTCTGGGTAGACCTCTCAAGACATGATAGTCATACTGATTACGGGTACATCATTCACCATTAGTTAATAATAGATTAAAGGTAAAGTACTTATGATACACAAAATAATGTGGCTAATGATCCAGATACCTTGAGTATGATTCATGTTTACCTAATATGATTTGTGTTTAAGTTTTTAAATATACAGGTTAGAAGAAACAAACAGAGTCGATGACTTTTGTTTTTGATAAATATTACAAAGAATAAATTTTGAGTTCAAGCTTGTCTTGGTAAACTCTCGAAATATGATTCAATCATTGGATGTTCATAATTCCTTAACAATCTTAGATAAGAAAAATTTATTGTTTATCTTTTATTTCAAGTTGATCATTTGGAAATTTCCCAAGCAATGATATTTATTATCTATGGGAGATTGGGAATATTTCAAATTGTTTAAACAGAGTTTTCAGAACTAATGAAATTTTGGACATACGGTAAGTACACATACCCAGTACGCGTATCCTAGTGATCTGAGATCCAGAATAGGGTGGGTACGTGTATCTTAAGATTATGAGTTCGTGAATGTGAGGAAGGTACGGATACCCAATATGCGTACCCCAAGGTTCTGAGTCCATGATCGGCTAAGGGTATGCATACACGGTACGCGTACCCGAATAGCCTGAGTTCACGAACTGGTCCATGGGTATGCATACCACTATTACATGCCTCCCCAGTATCGAACTTAGCATATGCTCATAAACTATTTTCAAAAATACGTTTGACATTGATACAACTCTTATAAACACTTCTAAGACAACTTTTTTCATTAAATCACTTTGTGTTTGTGAATCATGATTTAAATCCTGAGTGTTGATGAACACTACTTATGCTTGTAAGTTCGAAGGAATACTTGTTATTATTGATTATCATTGTGCACGGTCCTTATTGACATATATATGTGGATCTTCTTCTTTATCAATAAAAACTTTTCATGCGCTTTTAGTTTTCATTCTTGGTGTAATTCCTTGTGAAAAGGTTAATTATATATTCCTCTAAGAGTAAAACAAATCTAATTTTTACGAATTTGTTTCTTAGTAAAAATAATTGTAATATATGATCTTCATGATCACATATTGTGTATTATTTGATTAGCATGAGATAGTTCTAAATTACCATTTTTTGGTCCTTGATTAGAAACGTGATCTCATGAGAAACTTTTAATGATTGATTTTTAGTTGATATCTTCTTGTGGGATTGCTAGGATCCAGTATTAAAATCTTTTTCTTCCATAGTAAGGTTTATTTTGTTGTTCTCGTTGAGAATGACATCAAAATGGGGGAGAGTTTAATTTTAACTTGTGCTTAAGATACATCTTTGTTGGGAGTGCGGCTGTGGAATTGTAGGAGGTGATTGTACCTTTATCTCTCTTTGATGAAGACGCTAAGTTTTCTTGGTGGAATCATCTAAATAAAAAGTTGGTATGTTATCTTTAGTCTCAATAACTCTTTTGTGTAGTTCATTAAGATTCCTTATTTTTCGCCTTTGCCAACTTTATTGACAAAAAGGGTAGAACTATTTAGTTATATTCTACTATACCATATGGATTCTCAGAGCATTTTATAAGGGAGAGTGCATTGCAAGCTATAGGTTTCTACCTATTATGAAAAAGAGACAAGTAAGGACTAGGGGGAGAACAGTATTGCTTCAAAGTTTTGGTACAGTTCGACTATGAGGAACGTAAAACTAATATGCATTGGCATAACAACTTAAGTAGATTTATTATTTACTTTAAATACTCTAACTTTAGAATTTTCATAAGTTATTAATATGATACGGATCTACAAAACAAGTACAAAATAAACGAATGCAGAATCAAATTTGTTGAAGATTCGAGAAATCAAGAAGCATAGTGGAGATAGAGCATATGTAAAATGAATTTATCATTAAAATTTCCAAAGGGGAAGATTATTAGAGCATTGCTCGGTTGGACCTACTAGCATTGGTATATCAAGTTAGTTGTCAAATTTAGATGTCAAAACGCACTCTTGATTTCGTCTACTAAACTCAGTTTCCGACTAGATTAGATTTCAGAAATAGAGTATAGAATCAAAGTTATCCTTGAATAATGAAGACTGGATCATGAAAACATCTATGGATAACTTAATTGAAGCTTAGTAACAAATACTTGATTCTCTTATTAATTGTACCTCTCTATCTATCGAAACAAGTGCTCGCTATATGCAACAATTCCTATAACGCTAAATATACATTTATGTATACACCCGAGGATATTTGAGCCTAAGATTTTAGTGAGAGTAACCTTTTCCTGGAAAGTTCCTTGTGTTTATAGTGGATGAAAATACGAACCCATCGAGACAAGAATCACCCATTTCCAAGTTATAATGAAGAAGTTATGAGTGATTAATTAAAGCAACAATTATATATATGGCTAAAGGTTGATTTTGTGAATAGAAAATTGTACACCAACTCTTAGCAACAACGGTTCGCGAACTAAAACCGTAGATACATGACTAAAGTCCTACTTTTGTCAAGTACTCGGTTTTTCCTTTCCTAGACAAGGTACCTTTGTGGGAATGTTATAAATACCCTTCATTTTTTTGACCTTGCACAAATACCCTTGAGGGGTAAAAATTAATTTTTTTGAAGTCAACTTGAGAAAGTTGCTTTCACTTTTTGGAAGCAACTTGTATAAAGTTACGTCCACTTCTGAAAGCAACTTGTGCTAACTGCTTCCACTTTTCGGAAGATAACGGTATTTTTTAAAAATTGAATAAGGGTACATTTTAAGGGGCGAATTTTGAGGGGTATTTAAATAATGTTCCCTTTTTTTAAGCAACCTGGACATGATCATTCACTATAAATAGAGGTTTCATGTAACTAGACAATCCATCCCTTGAAAACTTAGGTGTGTGTTCCATAAGGTTGTTTTTCTATATCTATGTTATTCACGAACAAGAGTGAGATTTCAAAAGATTTTACTTTGGAATCCTAAAGCACAGGGAATTTATCTTCTTTGATAGTTACCGAACATGTGTTCTACGTGTTTTTGATAAACCCCGAATCTGATAGATAAAGATATCTCTAGATTATTTCTAGGTGATCTTGTGAGGGGGAATCAATTAGGTCGCGGAACGTGTAATATTTAGGAGTATCTTCTAAATAGAATTAAAGTTCTGGTAGAAGATTTTCAAGAAAATTGGGGTTCTGCTATGGGATTTACAAGAGAAAATCCTAAAGAGAATCGATATTCTAATAGGAATTTTACAGGTGCACGAATACGACTGAAGCAGGTATTGCATCTAGTCCAAAATATGGTAGTAGGTAATTCGTGTAACAACTTAAATCAGTGTATGTTTGATAGGGACTAGATCCCGAGGTTTTTCCACAAGATTGTTGTTTTCCTTGTTAACAAAAAACTCTGATGTCTTTGTTATTTTTTTCTGCATTATATTGTTTTATTTTTATAATTGAAATATCACAGATTTTACGTAGTTATTGATGGTGGGTTTTTGACGAGGGTAAAACTTGTAAATTCGCATCTGAATCTATATCAGATATATATATATATATGTAAGTGTATATGCGCTAGGGCTTCACCCAGCTGAACTCTCGGTGTCCAATATATATTTATGGAATATTTCAGACTTATATCGTACTCACTTCTGTATTTAATCTACATTGATTGGACATATTCTAGATGGATTGGCCACTAGTATATAGCAATATTGTCTTCATTATACCACTGGTGATGGTTGCAATTCCTCTCCAGACGTTTTCTGACTATACAAAATATATTGAGTAATATTGAACATCATCTCGAGCCGCAAAACTTCTACGGCTGAGTTCCTCAAACATGTTCCATATGTAATCCAGGATACTAAAAAAGTGCCAACGCGAACTAAACGTGTCCATGGTCAAGCTACCATGCCAATTAACCAAGACAAGTTGGAAATCCAACTTGGTCGATGTCCCCAAGGCCAACTTAGCCGCGTCCCACGGCCAACATTGGCCAACGTCCCCAGGGCCAACTTGACAGCGCCCTAAGGCCAACATGACGTCTCAGAGCCTACTTGGCTAGCGTCTCTGGGCCAATGTTGTCGCGTCCCAGCACCAATGCCATTATAAAAATACCGATCATATTCCATGGCTATTGTTATAGCACCAACCTGGACGTTACAGAGCCGTGACAACCGCGACACCTTGCCAATGTTTCAGACATGCTTGTAGCACCTATACGCATTATTGCGGATATAGCATGACCAATATTCCGCAACATGCCACAAGTATGTCATGGGCATGTTAAGTTTCCATGAGCATGTTGATAATTCCATCTTATGGAAAACTTCTTATTAATCACACGAACCTTGAATCTGAGTTATCTCTTCAAGTTATATCACTTCGACAAGGTATGAATAGCTTAAGCTGAACACTTAGTCAAAATACATCGTGGATATAACTTAGTCAAAGACAAGATATGGTCCATGACTCTACTAGTTCCTATGAGAAATCAAAACATGTTTCATGGCGGAATTCTTCTGGAATATTGGTCTGGTGGTTTACAGTGACATGCAGCATGGCGCCACCCCATGATGATAAAGTGACAAGTAGTGGTGATGGTTAATAGCAGTTGAAGAAGATGATGGAGTAATGGTTTACAATCTTCCAGAAACTTCCCTAGCACGCAGGGCGTAACTTTACCATTACCTACACTATCTCCATATCTTCACGACTTCCACTACTTACGAGGAAACAGTGTGTGTCCCCTACAACTATAAATATACTTCTTTGTTTATTCATAAAACAGAACAAGCTTACCATTCTCAAGGTCTGCTTCTTTCATAGTTCGATAACCTTACACAAACAATTAATCAGTCACCATTATGATTCCTCAATTTTCTATGCTTTCCCTCCTCATAAGGATTAATTTACATGTTTAGATTCTTAAATCCATACTAATATTTGCTATGTTTCTTGTATTTTATCCTTGTATTAATCTTCTTTTCTATTTTATTTGTTTATTTAGGTGAATCATCTGAAATCAATAGAGATGGAGTTAAAAAGAGTTAAGAATAGGAAAGGAGTTCATTCACGCATGAAAATAAGAAGTTGGAATGTTCAAAGACAACTCTTGGACACAAGTTCCAGGAAAATTTACAGTTAGTAAGAAGTACCCTGAACCCAACCGTAGAAATTTCCACTACAAAGTTCATAAGGAGTTATGGTTGATTCCAAGCCAACCGTAAATAGAGATGAAGAGATATTAAGATTTGGTCATTTCCATCTTTTACAGGATGAAGATACTAATGAAACTAAAAAAGAATGAGGTCAATCGGACGTTGGATGAATAAGTTACAACCGAAATAGCTAAAGACATAAAAGTGTACATGAGGAGTTACAGCCAGTTTTGGAAGAGACAGGACCAATAACTCTGGGAGTTTTGGCACTATTTTCTTGTCAAGGTTATGGATCGTTTGAAGCCAACCGTAACTATGGTGTTTGACATGAGTTTGGGATTCTAAATCAAGGAATACGCGGTCCCGGAAGGATTCTAAACCCTAGACTACGTGAGCATTATATAAGAAGACCCTCAAGACATTAAGAACAGATCTAGACACCTTGGAAACATAATCCTACATCTCTTACATCAAAATCTAGGGTTTACCCCTTGGGGGGAACCCATTCTTCTTTGTAACTATGAGTATCTAAACTTTTGTTGATTAAGGATGAACTCAATGTTCTAAGCGTGAAGCTTGATTAGTTAATACAAGTTTATTTGAAGTTTTAATCATCATCGTTTTCTTTCATTATATCTAGGTCTTATGATTGATTCTTAGATTGATTTAGGTGCGCAAATAGATTAGTTTATTGATTACTTAATTGCTAGTAGAGATTTGAGAAACCCGTAATTGTCGATCAACTCCTACACAATTAGAAAACGTGAGATCTTGCAGAGGGATTTTGTGGAGCAATCGTGTATGTGAATACAAAACTAGCAAGTGGACTAATCTTACTGAGTTTAACTACTAAGATTAAACCTAAATTTACATACGTTAAAACGTTCAATCGAGTTACACCTTGTAAGCATACCTCAAGGCAGCTCAGTTGGATAGAATCCAATGACTAAGCGTAGATTTTATTTGGTAATACAAGGAGTTTTGAGGATATCTAAGTGTACCTTCTATTCTACGGTTGGTGATGAATGATTCTCACGGAAGATAGATAAGTATATTGATTCAGTTAACGCTTGGTAAGGGTGAATGATTCCTTGATCATCACTTTATTTTTATTGTTTTTATTTACTTTTTAGTTTTCTTACAACTAATACCCCTTTGTCGTTTACTTTATTTTTGTTTTGATGATTCAAATAACCTATGAATTACACAGCTCTCTATGGGAACAATTTTTACTGTCACTATATTACTAGTTAATTAGTGGGAAATATCTTGATTAATTTTTTGCACTTACAACATGCATCACCTCTCCTAAGATCAACTCATCTTATCTCCTTGTAATCGAAGCAGGACGTGAACGACCACCGTCTTGGTTTAGGATCGTCCTGTACGATTTTGATCCCCGAACATAAATTAGTACTTTGGCAGTACATTGCTTTACTTAGGACCAAATTTTAGGTAAAAACAGTTGTTAAACTCATATACTATTAAATCAATTGTAAATAACCTAGAAGACTCATTCTTGTTTAATTATTATCTTAAAATATTGATTACAAGATTTGTTTTTATTGGAATTCGGTTCATGGATAGTTCGAGTATATACTAGTTACGTATCCTTTCAACATGCTTTACCTTTTCAATCTTCTGTTAATAATCATGTCTATGGTCCTTTGGACCTTATCCACTCTGATGTATGGTGTTCACCGATTTCTTCAGTGAACAGATACAAGTGTTATGTCAGTTTTATTGACTCCTTTAGTAGGTTTACATGGATTTATCCTTTAGCCTACAAATATGATGTTCTACGTATTGTTCAGAAGTTCAAACCTTGTGTAGATAATTATTTTGGGAGATCAATAAGAATGGTTTAATTAGATTGTATTGTGAATATAGGAATTATATACTTTTCTTACATCTTGTAGAATTTTACATAGAGTTTCTTGCCCTCATATTCATCGGCAAAATGGAAAAGCGGAAAAGGGAACATAGACATTTTGCGGAAACTGGTATTGCACGCTTAAATCATGTTGGTTTGCCTAGGAGTTATTGGTCTTATGCCTTTGAGACTGCTAATTTTGTTACCAACAGATTACCTACTCATGTTTTGAATGACTCTACTCCTCAGAGACTTAATTTCATACTTAGTCTAGATTACACAGTTCTGGAGATATTTGCTTGTAGTTGTTATCCTTGCTTAAGGCCTTATAACAGTTAAAAGCTTGAGAATAGATATGTTAAGTGTATTTTTCTGGGTTACAGTGCCATGCACAAGAGGCATAGATGCTTAAATCCATCTATTAACAAGTTGATTATTTTCAGGAATATTATCTTTGATAAAATCGAGTTTCCTTATTCTTTTACGTTTACTTCTATCACTACTTCAGCTTCACCATTTATACCACTTGCATCTGTTTCTACACCTTCTTCCATTATTGAAACCCTACCATCCCCACCACCTCACCTTCAGTATTACCTCATGCACCTTCACCAGAACCTGTTATGGTTCCTCCATTTCCACTAGCTACTTCATCTACTATGCATGTTCCTCACTTTATGTAAAATAAGCAAAAATGGAGCTTTCAAACCCAAACGTTTTAGTGTTAATTATGGTAAGCCTCTTATTACTCCAACTATTTTTTTCTAAGGCTAGTAAGGAACTTAAATGGAGAGGGCATGTGTGTGAAAAAGTGACAACACTGACTGAGAATGGTACTTGGATTCTTGTTGATCCACATCCCTCTCAGAATGTTGTTGGCTACAAATGGGTGTTCAAAATATATATTTTTTTAAAAAGGCATATGGAACGGTGAAAAGGTACAAGGAAACGTTAATTTCCAAAGGATTTAATCAGGTTGAAGGAATTGACTATCAAGATACTTTCAGTTTAGTTGAGTCAACTTATGATTTAGATTCATTAATTCAAAGGTTAGTCTATTAGGCAGTTGATGTCAAGAATGCATTTCTTCATGGTTTTCTTGATGAGGAAGTGTTCATGCAACGACTATCTGGATTTGTGGATAAAGATTATCCAAATCATGTTTGTGCTATAAAGAGATCCATGTATGGTCTCAAACAATCTCCTAGAGCCTGGTTTGGGAGACTCGGTCAGTTTCTTCTGTCTCAAGGGCTTCAGTTCTTCTACAACTGATGCATTTCTATTTATCGAAGGTTATTGCTGGTGTCTCTTTCTGTGGCCATCTATGTGGATGAAATATTAGTTACTAGAGGTTATGATTCTGCAACTATGCCTCTCTTATCTATTTTGGGTACTGAATTTGCCATCAAGGACCTTGGACCTCTTAGTTTCTTTTTTGAAATTCAGGAAACATACTCTACCAATGGTATTCATCTCAGTCAGCAGCAATATACGCAAAATCTTCTAGACAAGATCAGTATGCTTTCAACTAAGTCAGTTTTAACTCTTGTTGTTGCTAATTCTCACACTATTCCCGATTCCACAACATTTGAAAATCCTGAACTTTATAGGAGTATTGTAGGTTCTTCGCAATACCTCTTTAAAAGAAAAATATCTCTTATAAAATGAATAAGGCTTTTCAGCATACGCACAATCCTTGTGTTGATGATTGGAATGCAGTCACATGTATTCTCAGATATTTGAATAAAACGATGCATAATGGGTTGCAGTTTAAGAGGTCGTTTGTTTTACATCTGCAAGTTTTATGTGATGCTAATTGGGGAGGTGATATGGTGGATGAAAGGTCTAATAGTGGCATGAATTTATTCGTGGGTCCTAATTTGATCTCCTGGTACTCTAGGAAATAAAAATATCTCCATATCCAGCACAAAAACAGATTACAGAGCTATGGTTGAGTATACATCTGAGCTTATATGGGTGTAGTCTCTTTTGCAGGAATTGCAGTGGATTCATCCTATTTTATGGTGTAACAATATGGGGGATACAAATATTTCTGCTAACCTAATATTTCATAATATGATGAAACACATGGAGATTGCATTTCGTTTTGTGCTGAGTTGGTTACTGCCAAGTTACTCCTAGTTCATCACATCTCTACCAAATATCAGATTGCTGACACTCTACCAAGTTTCTTACTTCTTTAAGGTTTTTATTTCTTCGTGACAAGCTCAATGTCACTGCTTCAGCTTCCATGAGCTTGTGTATGTGTGTTGTGTGTAGGGGGTGCAAGAGGTGTTAGCATGAAGTGTAATTCGAGTGTCATTTATATTTCTATCAATTATGTCTGTTAGTAATTAGTGTATTTTTCCCGTTAAGGGGTAGCTCAGGAGTGTCATATGTTTTTCATATTTTGTAACTCTATCTCTTACAGAAGTGTAAATCGAGTGTCATTTCTATTTTTATGTCAGTTATGTTTGTTAATGGTTAGTTTAATGTCTATTAAGGGCACCTCAAGAGTGTCATGTGTATTTCATGTTCTATAACTCTATCTCTTAAAAATAAGAATGATTCTCCTCACCGATCTTGATTAATAGTAAGAATGGATCTCCTCACTGATCTTCATTAATATAAGACCAGAATCTTGTCCACCGACTTAGTGCTTCTGACAACACCAATATCTAAACTTTCTTAAGATTGCGGAAGCATTTTTGTTCGAATGACTATCTATTCGATTTCAGGATAACTGAAATTTCAGAATTACTCTAGGTTAAAAAAAAAAAGTTATACTCTATATTGGGTACCCAAAAAAGAAGTGATTCAAGGTTTGAACATATTCCTAAAACACGTACCTCAAGAGTCAAGAGCGAACCCGCTATCTACAGCAGTAGTGTGTATAATATCATACACGTACTACATGTGAGGAGCTGTACCACGGTTTTGTTTCACTGGGTTTTTCCTTGTCAAAGTTTTAATGAGGAAATTGATTTCGGCACAATAGTCATAAGGGAGAGAACTACATTTGGAAGACCTACATCCAAGCTTATATGAAGCACTGCATATGAAGTTCTATCGGACCGCACAAAGGCGAGTGTTGTAGGGTCTGTGCTCCATGAATGTGCGGCCTAACTAAACACCTAGAGTTTTCTTTTTCACATGTATATCAAGGATATTATTTTATATAACCGATATTCTGATTAACGGAAACTACCATCTGCCTCTTTACTTTCCCTATATTTTCCACTCAAAATCTAGGTTAAAGAAAAGAAGTTAAATTCCTTATCCAAACTTGTTAAATCCCTTCACCAACCTGTAACGGAACACTCCGGGTGGACACATTCATCAGTGTATGGTCCTAAAACAAGTACCTCAAGAGTCAAGAGCGGACCCGCTAGATAGCAAATATATACGTGACCATCTACAGCCGTAGTGTGTATAATATCATACACCTCATCAGTATCAAATCACATAAAACCCCAATTTCTCTTCGAGGGAAAAACAAAACACAAAACAAACCCCAAATTCTCACATTCTGAAAAATCAATCAAATCAATCGAAGATGAGCAACAGAGGCAAAAATTTCCGTCGCCGCTCTGAAGACGACAACGATGAATCCGCCACCACCGCAGCGACGGCTCCAACAACAACAACCACCACCAAGAAACCACCACAATCCGCCCCCAAAAAACCAGCAGCACCAAAACCAAAACTCCTCAGTTTCGCAGATGAAGAAGGAGAAGAAGAATCTCCATTCACTCGTCCTGCAAAACCTAAAAAATCCACTTCATCATCATCTTTTCTCAGTAAATCATCGACTCACAAAATCACCTCCATGAAAGAACGAATCTCTTCATCTGCTTCAACTCATACTTCATCATCTTCGAATGTTCAACCACAAGCAGGTGAGTACACAAAGGAAAGACTCTTAGAATTACAGAAGAATACTAGAACAATAGGTAGTTCATCTCGTCCACCACCTCCTCCTTCTTCAGAACCTAAAATTGTTTTAAAAGGTTTAATTAAACCTATCTATGAAGAAGAGAAGAAGAAGAATGATAATGATAAAGAATTAGATAGAATGGATGTTGATGATGCAGAAACTAGGTTAGGATCGATGGGAATTGGAGGTGAGGGGGATAAAGACTTGATTCCAGATCAAGCAACGATTAATGCAATTAGGGCAAAACGGGAGAGGCTTCGGCAGTCACGTGCACCGGCGGGTGATTATATAAGTTTGGATGCTGGTAGTAATCATGGAGAAGCTGAAGGGATAAGTGATGAGGAGCCTGAATTTCAAACAAGGATTGCATTAATTGGGGATAAGAGTAGTAATGTTGGCGTGACTAAGGGGGTTTTTGAGGATGGGAGGAAATTGATTAAGGAGGTACCTATTGATTTGAGGAATGGTGGGGAGTTGGTGGAAGAAATTGTTGATGATGAGGAAGATGAAGACGATAAGATTTGGGAGGAGGAACAATGTAGGAAAGGTAGAGGAGTTAGTAATAGTGCTGTTCCAGTTGTTGTTGCTGCTAAGAAGAATTTGTCGCAGCAGCAGCAGCAGCAACAAAGTTATGCATATCAAGAGGGTGAGTATCAGCCTGGGCACAATGTTTTGTCAGGTCTTAACATTGGAGGATCTGCTGGTGTGATGAAAAAGCTGTTGTCGATTCCTCAACAAGCTACTGTCGCCAGCCAAGCTATGCGTGAGAGCCTTCAGAGGCTCAAGGTATGTATAAACTATCGTCTGAATTCTTTTATAGTTATGTTTCATAGTTGAATTCTTAAGTTTAATGGTTACATCCATTGGCATAGTGATGAAGATCCTTAAATTGTCTAGTGTAGCTGCTACTAACACCTTTGGCACTTATTATCCTCCGCACTTATTATAATAATAATGTTCTTTTAGGCGTAGATGCATTACAACTGTGTGTTAATGTGAATGAGCTGGGTAGATTAAGTATATGTCATAAATATGTAGTGGGATAAGTGAAGCTTAGGTCGAGTTTTCTTGTTCTACCAGTTTTTGAACTTCCTCTTCTGGAAATTAATCCTTGTGTCTCTTACAAGTTAAAAGCTATTGTACAATTTGAACTGTTGTATGAGGTTCACAATAGAGTATTTTAGCTGGTGGCCCAACATTCTGATATTGTAATTTAGTCATTTTGAGATGAATGGTTTTGTATTGTAATTCTCAACCGACAATTCTATTTTTGTTACCAGGAAACTCACGGAAGAACCATGTCAGCGCTGGATAGGAATGATGAGAATATGTCTGCAGCACTTTCTAACATCATTGATCTTGAAAATTCCTTAACACACGCTGATGAGAAGTTTGTCTTCATGCAAAAGCTTCAGGACTTTGTTTCGGTTATATGTGACTTTTTACAGGTATGACTTTTAGCTTAAAGTGTGTTTCGTTAGCATATACGTCTTCCTGGTTTTCATGCTTCTCGAATACCTTGATACACTCACTTCATTTGCATAACTTTGCAACATTACATAATAAAAGCATGGTGGCTTATAAGGTAAAAATTGCTTTGTTGTGCACACTTCTTAAACCTGTAGAAATCTAACTTAACCAGCAACCACGGAGACAGAATTTTGCCGCGGGCAATTAAGGTTTCGACTTAGAGAAGCTAGTGCTCTCTTTTTGTTTTGATGAGTATCTTAATAGAGCTGCCTGTTCAATATCTTCATCTTCGTTCTGTTTGTTTTTGCCTCCTAGCTACATTAAATCGTGTGAATTCATATCTTTTGCAGTCGTATCTCGCTCTCTCTCTCTCTCCCTCTTTTCTTTTCTTTAGCATGAAATACAAATTATGCATGTTCAGTTTACTAATGATTCTCTTGTTATGTAATTGATCCTGTTTCAGCATAAGGCTCCTTATATAGAGGAACTTGAAGAACAAATGCAGAAACTTCATGAGGAACGTGCAATAGCTGTTTTAGAAAGGAGGACAGCTGATAATGCTGATGAAATGATAGAAATAGAAGCACCTTTGAGTGCGGCAACGTTGGAACATAGTAAAGGCAGTAGCATTGAAGCAGTGATCAATGCTGCACAGCTGGTATCTTCTAAAACAAGGGAGCAAACTAACCTGCCGGTTAAGTTGGACGAACTTGGTCGGGACATGAACCTACAAAAGCGGATGGAAGTAAAACGTAGGGCTGAAGCCCGAAAGCGTAGGAAGGCCCGTTCGGAGGCAAAGAGAATGTCTGCTGTTGGAGATGATTTTGCGTACCATCATATTGAAGGAGAGTCCAGTACTGATGAAAGTGACTCGGAAAGTACGTCATACAAGTCTAACCGTGAAATGCTGCTTCAGACTTCAGAGCAAATATTCAATGATGCAGAAGAAGAATTTTCAAAACTTGCTCTTGTCAAAGAGAAGTTCGAAACATGGAAAAAGCGTTTCTTCTCAAGTTACCGCGATGCTTATATGTCTCTAAGCGTGCCTGCTATCTTCTCTCCATATGTGAGACTAGAGCTTCTTAAGTGGGATCCGCTCCATGAAGAATCCGACTTTTATGATATGCAATGGTATACGGCTATAACCACACTATTTAATTTGGGCAATATATCTTCGCATTTAGGTTAAATTAGTTTTTATGTCTAATCGAAACTAAATGCAGACATGATTTATTCTTGTAATTGTAGGCACTCTCTTCTGTTTGATTATGGGTTGCCAGAACATGGAGGTGACGTTAACCCGGATGATGCTGATGCTAATCTCGTACCAGGACTAGTGGAAAAAGTTGCACTTCCAATTTTGCATCATGATATTGCACATTGCTGGGATATGCTCAGTACTAGGGGGACGAAAAATGTTGTTTCCGCCACAAACTTGGTTATTAATTATGTTCCAGCTACCAGTAAGGCAGTTGGGGATTTAATATCTGCTATACACTCTCGACTAGCTGACGCTGTTGCCAACATTACTGTGAGTATAAGTTATTACTTAAATTGTTTATCTCGACTTACGGACGTTGATATTCAGCTGTAGGTTCCAACATGGAGTACACTAGATGTGGAGTTGTTTCTTATCTTTGTTTGAATTTCTGTAGGTTCCAACATGGAGTACAGTTGTGATAAAAGCTGTTCCTGATGCCGCACGAATTGCTGCATATCGATTTGGCATGGCTATTCGTTTGTTTAAGAACATTTGTTTGTGGAAAGATATTCTTTCTAATTCAATTATAGAGCAGCTGGCTCTTGATGAGCTCCTGAGTGGAAAAGTTCTGCCTCATTTGCGCAGCATCAAACCAAATATTCATGATGCAATTACGAGAACGGAGAGAATAGTTGCATCCTTAAATGGTGTGTGGTCTGGTTCCAGTGTCACAATGGAGCGCAGGTACAAACTGTTTCTCGCGCTGTTTTTCTTTTATTTGTATTAAATATGTTCTTTTGATCAGAAAGACCTTCTAGCTATAATTATTATTTTTTCTTTAGATACATTCTCTTGTTTTTTCCATGAACATCAGAATAGTTCTAGACCGACAGCCCGGTGTTGGAAGGATAGAGCACTTTGGGGCTTTGATTCTAGCACAGTAGGCCAGAGATAATATTATTAGGGTTTCTTTAGATGCATTCTCTTCCTTGAATTTTTCATGACATCAGGATAGTTCTAGACCGACAGCCCGAATTTGGAAGGATAGAGTACTCTGGGGCTTGATTCTAGCACAGTAGGCAAGAGATAGGGCAAATGACTCTCAGGGTCCACTGTTTTCCACAATGGGGTGAGGCTGGGTTTGTTTCAGTTTGCAATTCGGGATGTCAGTAAATTTTTTGAACGTATACTCCCTAATGAATCAGCGGTAATTAAGACACCCTTTTATTGTGTTAACTCCTCCACACCAAGATACCTTAATCACCTGATTATATGAAGATTTGTCCAAATTTTGTTATTTGTGTTTTTTTTTCTTCTTCAGTGGCCTCTGCTGTCCTAGACAACTTTTACCTTGAAGGAATTTAGGATCTAACATTTTTTATATTACCTTTGCAGCTACAAGTTGCAGCCATTGGTGGATTATGTGTTAACACTTGGGAAGACACTTGAAAAGAAGCACGCATCAGGGGTGAGTGAGACTGAGACTAGTGGGCTTGCTCGTCGACTGAAAAAGATGCTTGTTGATCTTAATGAATATGACAAAGCCAGGGCTATTTTAAGAACCTTTCAACTCAAAGAGGCTCTGTGAAGATAAAAGAGTTTCATCACTTTCTCCTGCAGCACTGTAAAGAGAATTTCCAAATCATGAATCCTTTGTGGAACACTAGTTGGTCACAGTGACATGGTTACAGCCGTTGTTTGTCCAATCGACTACTCCAACATGACCGTTTCATCATCTCGTGATACAATCCTTGTTTGGACTCTTAACAAAAAAAAAAGGAAATAACTATGGAGTTGAGTTCTAAACGCCGTCTTACTGATCATGGTCATTTTCTTTTAGATGTTGTTCTATCATCTGATGGTCAGTCTACATTATCCGGTTCATGGGATGGTTAACTTCGTCTGGGATCTAAAAACTGGTGTTAGTTACACGTAGATTCGTGGATCATACTAGTGATGTATTATCAGTTGCTTTCTCTATTAGTAACCGTCAGATCGTTTTTGCTTCAAGGATTGTTCGATTAAGCTGTGGAGAACTTTGGGTGAATGTAAGTGTACGATTGAGATGATGATTCACATACTACTGGGTGACTTGTGCTAGGTTTAGTCCTAAAACATTTCTACCAACTGTTGTTTCTGCATCATGGGATAAGACTGACAAAGTTTGGAATTTGAGGAATTCTCTAGCGGGACATGTTGGGTGTGCGAATTCACCTGATGGTTCATTGTACTATATGCAGTGGTGGTAAAGATGGTGTAGCGTTGTTTTGGAGTCTCTATTTGAGGAAGTGATGACTCTTCCGTTGACCCGAATCTTCGGCAACTCCATTACCACTCAAATGCAAAAAACTCCAAGTGGAGTCTCTAATTTTGTTAGCTCAATTTAAAATCTTCCATTATAATAGTTAGCTCTGTTTTGTTTGAAAGTAGAGGCAAAGCAGTGCCCAGCATTTCATCTTCACCAAAGTGTAGATTGACATGACCGTCTCCTCATAGATTTGTAGGGTCTGTGACTGTAACTAGACAATGGGCAGGGTCGCAAAGACAGATATTACTAACAGCTAAAGGAACTTGAACTTCCTATATTACCAACAGCAAGTAACAGAACTATAAGAGTTTGATTAAACTCACTACTTGGGATATCATATCAGTACAGAATGTGTTCCCTGTTAAAATTGCTCATCTCAGATCACATGGTTGTCATGTCCATTCTTCTGAGCCCAGGTGGGCAAGCTTCTGTATTATGGTTATTCATATCAATTGTTATTGCTCAACGAACCTGATAACAAGAAGCACCCGTGGCCTAA
This sequence comes from Papaver somniferum, assembly GCF_003573695.1. Lineage (NCBI taxonomy): Eukaryota > Viridiplantae > Streptophyta > Magnoliopsida > Ranunculales > Papaveraceae > Papaver > Papaver somniferum. The sequence continues at coordinate 13,182,003 of NW_020628818.1, read as the reverse complement.
TGGATAAGGCGTCTGACTTCTAATCAGGCGATTGTGGGTTCGAGTCCCACCGGGTGTGCTTTTCCTTTTTTTCCATTTTTTGTTTTTTCATCTCTTAGGCTCCCTCTATTGGATGAGCAATTTTATTTGCAAGTGCGAAGGCGTCTCCATAGTAGCCTCTCTGAACAATTTTAACAGGGAACACATTGTGTACTGATATGATATCCCAAGTAGTGAGTTTAATCAAACTCTTATAGTTCTGTTACTTGCTGTTCAGTTCCTAATGAGTATCCACTGATTCATAAAAACATTCAAACAACAAAAACTGAAAAATTGATCCACTATCTGATTTGTTTGAATTTCATTTCTTGTTAAACTAGATAAATTTACATTCTCAAGGTTTCAGTTAGACCTACACTAGAACAACGCAGCAAACATTGCTGAAGAACATAGGAAATAATTGAAAACTGAAATATCATATATTTACATCAAGAAACACAGCACAGATACAGAACAAAGATTTAGCAGCACAAAGGAAGAATCCATCTGTTTATTTATCCTTCCACGGCGTAGGTGTTTTCTGGATCATATCATTTGGTCATGCAGAATGTTGCAAGCCTTCATTTATATAAGGCCTTTCAATCTCGATTTTCAAATAGGCTCACGGAATGTGAAAAGTGAAGCAAAACTCAACATCCCAATATACAACGAACTTGTCAGCTCTAGCTGTTGAGCTTTTTGTCTTTTCAATCTTCTCCCTTGAAATTTAGTTAGATCATCAGTTCATGGAAGTTGGTTTGCTCGATGAGTGTTGTTGTTGATGGAGATCAACCAATTCTAGCTCTTTTTGACGAAGCAGAAGAACCATCCTATCATTCTCAAGCCGCAGCCTCTCGTTATTGAGTTTCATCCTCTCCAATTCCCTTTCTTTTTTCCCACTAAATCTCAACCATTTTAAACGCTGCTTTTCGAGCTCAAAGGCTTGGCATTGGTAGCTCACTCTTTGTTCCTCCAACTGCACAGTGCGGGTTCTCATCCATTGCCTCTGTTCCCATGGGTTCTTCGAGCCATCTTGAAGAACATTCATCAGTTCACAGCTCAGTTGCTGTATTGATGGTGATACTGAAGGAAAAGTCCCCCTCCTTTGTCTCTTCTTCCGCACCATCTTTTCATCGTCATCTTCGTCGTCATGGCCAGCTCCTTGCATTTTATGACTCTTCCCACCATCTTCAGTTTCTTCATCCTCCTCCTCATCCTCTTCTTCATCTTCATCACCGTCATCTTCATCTTCCACGTCCTCATCCTCTTCTTCCTCATGACTAACTCCTCTTTTATTCACCATTTTCAAACCTTCCAAATCAGCTCTAGCTCTTGAATTACCATTAGCCGCAGCACCCTGAGATGAATGAAAGCATCTATCTTGTTGATGATGCTGAGAAGACTCAACAGCCACATCTGGAATCTGATGCGCACCACCCGACGCAATCCCACCACCTCCTCCACCCCCACTATTATGATAAGCGCACATCTCTCTAAAGAAAAGATGTTTTGAATTCAACAATTTCTTCACCTCCTCTTTCAATTTTGGTGGTATATGATCCAGAGTTTCAAGTAAAGCCTGATTCTCAACCACTCTGCAAGCAGTCCCCTTCCCAATTATATCATTAACTCTCTTATACCTCTTATTTAAATCATTAAACTTATCTTCACATTGTTGTGGTGAAACATAAAAACCTTTCTCCATCATAGCTCTCGAAACCGATTTCCATTTCCCTTTCTTCTGTAACAGCCCACCTGATTTCTTCTTACAATTACCACCACCAGTTAAGTCATTTCCTTCAGGACCAGCATCATCACCAACATAATAAACCACCATAATTAACAACCTAACCATATTATCTGTCCATTTCACTCTCTGCCACGGCGAAACTCTCTTCCTACCATCTGCCCCACCACCATCCTCCCCTGCAAACCCAGGCTCATCTTCATCACTAATAGCTACTTGTTGTGGTTGTTTTGATTTGTTACTATACGCATGCGCATTTTGCTTTAAGGCTTGCTGAGATTGATTGTGTGGATCAGCTTCATGGCCTCCAACTCCAAATGACACTAAGTGATGTGGTTGTTGTTGTTGTTGAAGATGGTTTGCAAATGGATGTTGCGGTTGTTGTTGTTGCTGCTGCTGTTGATGAGGATGGGGATGCTGATGATGAGGATGGTGTGGATGATGTATAGGAATTTCTAAACCTAACATTCCTGAACCCATTCCTGGTAGTAATCCATTAGTCTCCATTAGTACACAAATTTCAAGGGTAAAACAGTCAATTTCAAGGGTTTAGTTCTAGCTTCAACTTTTCTTTTTGATTTTGGGAGACTAATTCAAAAAAGTTAACTAGAAACAAAATCTAACAACAACCCTTTTTAGATATCAACTAAAACCCACAATTTTAATCAACAAATTAAATGAAAAAAGCTTAGTAAAGAATGAAATATCAACCTGAAAGAAATGTCTCCTTTTTGTGCAGAACTTAGTGGGATTGGATTGAATTGAATCCTCGAGTCTTCCTCTTTTTAGCTACTATTGTGTAGTGTGAATGAGAATTGCTTGATTTGAGAGACTGAAAGTGAATAAAAATGTGGTATTTAGAGTAAGCAATTGGGGATGGAGCAGCAACCAGTATTGAGAAACATGGTTTTCGGAGATATGTTTTTGTACAGTACGTAACATGATATTATTGTGTGAGGGTTGTTATTTGTGGTTGAGAGTAGGGGTTTTGGACATGTGTACGGTTAGGGAGAGTCTGTGTATAGAAGTTGATGTACTTTGTAGAGAGAGATGATGGTATTTAAGAATACTGCCCATGGTTTCTGAGACTTGAAACTTGGGGTGATGAAATGGTGTGTCCATGGTTTTTGAGAATAAAAATAAGAAGAAAAAGTAGACTTGAGGGAAACGGGGGAGTGAATGCTTTTGGTTGTTAGGTGTGTGTTTGGTAGTGAAGATTTTCGTAAAATAAAAATAATTACTTAGGAAATAAGTCGATTTATGCATTTGTCCTCCAGAGTAACTCTCGTTTCCCAAACACATTAAAATCTTCAACCCAAGAAAAATACTGCTCCGTTGTACATGACATTTTAATTTACACCACTGATTAATTTTAAAGTGACGTAAAAATGCAACATTGCTAATAAGGGTATCAAATTGTTTGGGGATGTATCAATATTGATATAGGACAAAACATTCTTAAACCTTGCATTGGTACACCCCAAAGCAATTTGGTACACCTATTAACAGCCATGTAAAAATGGTCGAGATCTTAACATGATGGTAATCGCGAACTAACAAATGCAACGGTACGCACATGACTTATCAGATGTGCGGAAGGAAGGAAGGATGAAATGCAAGGCCGATCAAAACTAACGTGGATGGAAGTCCTGAAGTGAGATCTGAACCGAAGGAACCTTTCGAAAGCATTGATATTAGACAGCCGCACGTGGAGAGCGGAGATTTACGTTAAAGAAGCGTGATTTGAACTTGGCGTAGCCTTCGGCTTAGGGAATGGAGCATTGTGAGTGGGGATTTGTGCGTAGGTAAGTTGTACGCTCCTTCTCATCTTAGAACCAGTGAACATGTAAAATCATCCTAGTAGAATTGTGAAGGGGGACTTTTCACCCTAGCCCGACAATCCAGGCTGGGATAAACTGGAGTTACCTACTGAGGTGGTCGTGAACACGTAAACCCATCATAGTGGTGACTTCACTCCCGTACCAAAACGAATCGGCGAGGAAAGCGTCAAGGATCTTCACTCCGCCTGTGTATCTGAACAACCGATGTATTTTCTGCACAACTTGTACCTTAACCAGGATAAAAGGAGTGTGTTGTGTCGAGGCGGGCAAGATGACGTAAAATCTTCCATATCTTCATGTGATGAACAGATAAAAACTGCTTGGTCAGTATTGACGTTCATCTCTAACCTACACCTAACTTGTTTGAGACAAAATGCTCTATTATCGGTTCTGGTAATGGGGTGATTTGTTAATAAACCATATTTAACTAATCAACATGGTACACCTACATTTTTTTAAAGATATTGGGCATAAGATAGACTCAAATGAACGAGGGGTAGAATAAATTTGAAATTAACATAGCTAAACTAAATATGGTCCCAAAGCAAAACGAGAAGAAATGATCTGGAGAATATATTTTTATTTTCCATTTTGTAAATTTTGTTTTTACAATTTTCTTTTTGTGATGTCAATTTTACTATATGATGTTTTCTAAAAAAGAGGTCGAAATTCAATTAAATATGGTAATTTCCACATATTGCATGGTCTCAACTCGGGCACGTTATAAGTGGTACTAGTAACTCTTAAATATTTGTAGTGATATTCTTTTTTATCTTACCTTAAGAAATTTAAGTTCATGCACTAATAGTTGGCATTGTCTAATTTAATCCATGGTTATTATGCATTGATGCGGAAAAAAAGAAAAAAAAAAAGCACAATGTAGTATTTGTAACTTTGTTATTTTATTCTTAAATTATTATTGTTAACTAGTATATTTGTAATTTTGTTATTTTATTCTTTATATTATAGGGAACATGGTCCATGGATGTGCGGTCCATTAGATAATTAGGTTTTCCCTTGCATGTATATAAAGAACATTATGTGTATGTAATATCCTGATGCTCTTTTATCAATAAGAAGTTCTTCTCCTTCTCAATCTTTTCCTCTAACCTAATTGCTACTCCAACAATTTAACTATCATTGTTAAATATTACTCCCTCTATCTTTTCTTATTAGTCCTATTTGATATTAAGGAGATTGGAAGAATATCCAACACTACTCTTTGTTGAAGCATAAATAGAGAATATCCAACGCCACCCCTAATAAATGCTACATTATTACTAAATTCTAAGTTCAATATGTATATAAGAAAAATATATATTCGATAATTTTATTATTCTTGGAAGTGTTAAAAAATAATATATAGAAAAATATCAATGTGGTTAAATTATAAGATCAAATAATATAGTCCCTCTATCTTCTCATAAATATTTTTTTTTAGAAGTAAGAAAGATAAGTAAAAAAACACTAAATAGATTTATTTCTTATTAAAGATATTATTTATGATTTTAGATTGGGTTATACTAAAAATGATTTTGTAGTTATAAAAAATTAAAGGATATATCAGCATGCATCCTAACAAATATTCAATTTCTTAAAATGCTTAAAACATTGACTATACAAGAACGCATATTAGAGTTTCTCCAATAGCATGTGTGTGGAGATAAATGTCAAAATCCACCTAGGATACACATCTATTTTTTCTAAAATCATTCTCCAACCATGATGTCTTAAACCAATGTATAGATGCTTCTGCATTCCTGAATGGCCCCATCTCTGCTCTTATTCATCTGGTTAAGTATAAAGTTTTGAGAAGCCGCTTATAGCAGCTTTCAGGGATGTATTCTACGCCGTTTCTCCAGGAACAATGTAGATTAGCCGAAGAGGATGCATTAAATAAAGTATGTCAAGGAGAATGTCAAGTTTTAGACATTCCCCTTGACATTGTCTACCATCGTAGTCAGCTTTTAATTAATTGAATTGACTTTAATATATTAACTAACCATTTTTAGCTTCAACAAAATCTTAATTATGGAAAATAAAAATTATACTAATTAAATGAAAAGGTTACTTGCAATACCGTTGGAGATGGTTTTTTTTCTCTCCCTAATTTTAAGGAAAAACATATTGTGGATGTCTTATTTGTGTTGCCACATAGGAAGCACACACAATGACCATTAGAGAAGCTCTTAGATAGTGAATTAAGTCAAAAAAAGTGGTGGTTATTGAAAAGAAGAGGGTACCACGTACACCATGCCAACTTTTTTCGTTCGACAACCTGTATTGACAAAACCTGTACAATTACAAGTACATCTAAACAAAGATCCAAACTGTATTAATCCGTTGTAGACAATATCCTACTACCAGACCTCAGACCGGTATGTAGTTGAGACCGAATTAACCCTCCATGCAATTCGGTTGTAGTTGTGTTCCTTATGCCTCTAGAACCTCACAAGATTCTGGGAAATTAATTCGCTTAGTTGGGATCCTTTATAGCCTAAGAGTTGCTTCAACCCAAGTGAAGACTTTTGATACCATTATGTCTTTAACAAATAATTCTATTTGATTTCCCTTTAAATTTTTTTAATCTAGGTTTGAAAATCAGTTTATAGTAGACAACGTAGAGAAAACTCACGAATCCGGAATACTCACACTGAGAAGATTGGATTACTAATCACCTCTCAAGAACTCTATACAAATCAAAAAAGAGTTTAGATATATATCTTGAGGAATCACAAAGTCTGAGATGAAGAGAACTTTTTTATTTCTATTTATCTCGTTCCTGATATGAGATTACAAAAATCTACAAGATCAACAAAACAAGATCAGGATACAATAACTACCAGGTAAAAGATAGTCTGATCGGGCTTCATGAATCCCTAATTAAGTCTTCAAAATCATGACCTAGAATACAATCCATGAAAAACCTTGGTTATAGAGGATGACTATAGCTTAGCACTATGAAACAAAATTGGTTGGGGATTAAGAAATCATGTTGCAAGAGTCTCTTTATTATATATATTTTCAAGGATCTAGGTAGCTCTAAATTCAAGCTAAGATTTCTTGAGATCCATGCAAAAACTTTATCAATTCAGATGAAATTCTTATTAGGAATTTATGTAAGCATGTGAGAAGTCCGACTTGAAATTACACATAAGAATATACATTGTGGTCCAGGATTCTGGAATCGTGTATAATGATAGTTCATGTTGGAAAGTATGCCTTCTAAACTTACAAGCATAAGTGGTATTCAATAACAATCAAGACTTAAAACCATGATTCACAAAAATACACAGTGATTTGGCGAACAAAGTTGTCTTAGAAGTGTTTATGTGAGTTGTAGCAATGTCAAATATATTTGTAAAAATGAGCATCTGCTTAAATCAAAACTGGGAAGGTATGCGTACCTAAGGTCAGTCGCGAACTCAGGTTCTGGGATACGTGTAACGGGTATGTGTACCCTAGCCATTAGCAAACTCATATCCCATGGATACACGTAATAGGTATACGTACCTCCTCTCAGGTCCTGAGAACTCTAATTTACCAAACAGATTAAAATCTTCAACCCAAGAAAAGTACTTGCTCCGTCAAAACAGGTGTACATGACATTTTAATTTAAACCACTGATTAATTTAAAATAATGTAAAAATGGTCGAGATTTTAACATGATGGTAATCTCCCACATGTGGCTATGCAGGGAGGAATTATTGCCCCTTACAACAGTGAACATGTGAAATCATCCTAGCATATGCGAAGAGAGGGACTTCCTCCTGTGGCTATGCAGGCAGCAGGATCGTGAAAGGGGGGATTCCTCCTTGTAGCCCTGCATGCCCTGGGCAGGGATAAAGTGGATATGCTATTTTAACGGTCGCGAATGCGTAAACCCTACTAAAATGGTGTGACCACCCCCTGTTCCACCAGCGGCACGGAAGGTGCCAAGGATTTACTACTGTCTCCGACAGGTTGCCCAAGCAGGTGATCCGGCGTATAAACTTAACCATATTTTGGAGATAAGATCTTCACGAGATATTATCTTTGCCCTACCTGGTACTTGCTACTGGAAAAAGGGCTTTGGTTGTTGGTTATTGGTAATCGCCAACCAACAAATGCACCTGTAAGCACAGGACTCATCAAATATGCGGAAGGAAGGATGAAACATGACTCATCAAATGTGCGGAAGGAGGATGAAATGCAAGGCCGGTCAAAATTGACGTGGATGGAAGTCATCGAAGGAACGTTTTAGAAGCATTGGCATTGGAAAGACGCACGTGGAGAGAGGCGATTCACGTTAAAGAAGCATGATTTGAACTTGGCTTAGCCTTCGGCTTTGTGAATGGAGCATTGCGAGTGGGGATTTGTGCGTAGGTAAGCTGTACGCCCCTTCTCATCTTACAACCAGCGAATATGTAAAATCATCGCAGAATTGTGAAGGGGGACTTCTCACCCGTAGCCCTGCAGTCCATGATGGGATAAAATGGAGCTACCCACTGTGGTGGTCGTGAACACGTAAACCCATCATAGTGGTGACTTCACTCCTGTACCAAAACGAACTGGAGAGGAAAGCGTCAAGGATCTTCACTCAACATGTGTATCTTCTACACAACCTCTGTATTTTCTGCACAACCTGTACCTTAGCTAGGATAAAAGGAGTGTGTTGTGTCGAGGCGGGGAAGATGGAAGTAAAATCTGTCATATCTTCATGTGATTAACCGATAAAAAAACTGCTTGGTCAGTATTGACATTCATCTCTAGCCTACACCTAACTTACTTAGGACAAAATGCTCTATATTCGGTTCCGGTGTCGTTAATCAACCATATTTAATTAATCAACATGGTAAACCTACATTTTTTAAAGGTATTGTGCATAATATAGACTCAAATGAACGAGGGGTAGAATAAATTTGAAATTGACATAGCTAAACTATGTATGGTCCGAAAGCCAAATGAGAATAAACGATCTGGAAAATATATTTTTATTTTTCATTTTGTAAATTTTGTTTTCCCAATTTGGTTTTTGTGATGTTGATTTTGCTATATGATGTTTTTGAAAAAAGAGGTTTTGTAGTTATAAAAATTTAAAGGATATATTAGCGCCCGTCCTAACAAATATTAAATTTCTTATAATGCTTAAGTCCAGAAAGTGGTGGTTATTGAAAAGAAGAGGGTATCAAATACACCATGCCAATTTTTTTCGTTTGACAACCTGTATGGACAATACCAGTATAATTACAAGTACATCTAAACAAAGATCCAAACTGTATTAATCCGCCGCAGACACTAGCCTACTACCAGACCTCAGACCGGAATGTAGTTGACATCGAATTAACCCTCCATGAAATTCGGCTGTAGTTGTGTTCCTTATGCCTCTTGAACCTCACAAGATTCTGGGCAATTGATTCCCTTAGTTGGCGTCCTTTATAGCCTAAGAGTTGCTTCAATCCAAGTGAAGGCTTTTCATACCATGATGTCGTTAACAGATAATCCTATTTGATTTCCCTTTAATTTATTTAATTTAGGTTTGGAAATACGTTTGCAGTAGATAACGTAGAGAAAACTCACGAATCCGGAATACTCACACTCAGTTACTTTAGAAGCTTGGATTACTAATCACCTCTCAAGAACAATCTATACAAATCAAAGAAGAGTTTAGATATATATCTTAAGGAATCACAAAGTCTGAGATGAAGAGAACTTTGTTATTTCTATTTATCTCGTTCCTGATATGAGATTACAAAAATCTACAAGATCAATAAAACAAGATCATGATACAATAACTATCAGGTAAAAGATAATCTGATCGGGCTTCACGAATCCCTAATTAAAGTCTTCAAAGTCGTAACCTAGAATACAATCCACGAAAAACCTTAGTTATAGAGGATGACTATAGCTTAGCACTAGGACACAAAATTGGTTGGGGATTAAGAAATCATGTTGCAAAAGTCTCTTTATTATATATATTTTCAAGGCTCTAGGTAGCTCTGAATTCAATCTAAGATATTTTGAGATCCAAGCAAACACTTTATCAATTCAGATGAAATTCTTATTAGGAATTTTTGTAAGCATGTGAAAAGTCCGGCTTGAAATTACACATAAGAATATACATTGTGGTCCAGGATTCTGGAACTGTGTATAATGATAGTTCATGTTGGAAAGTATGCCTTTTAAACTTACAAGCATAAGTGGTACTCAATAACAATCAAGACTTAAAACCATGATTCACAAATACATAGTGATTTAGTGAACAAAGTTGTCTTAGAAGTGTTTATGAGAGTTGTAGCAATGTCAAACATATTTGTAAAAATAGATTATGAGCATCTGCTTAAATCAAAACTGGGAAGGTATGCGTACCTATGATCAGTCCGCGAACTCAGGTCCTGTGATACGTGTAACGGGTATGTGTACCCTAGCCATTCGCAAACTCATATCCCATGGGTACACGTAATAGGTATGCATAACTCCTCTCACCCTTGAACTCGGAACCATGGGGTACGCGTACCTCTCCCAATTTCAGAACTTAGATCACTAGGGTACGCGTACTAGGTATGCGTACCTACCCTGTGTCCAGAATCCAGTATGTTCTGAAAACTCTCTTTAAACAATTCAAAACATTCCCAATAAATAAGATAAAATATAGCATTGCTCGGTCAATTTCAAAATTTTATCAACTTGGAATAAAAATAGCTCATGAACAATAAATTATTTTTAACCAAGATTGTTAAGAAGCTAAGAACATCCATTGCTTGAATCATATTTCTATAGATTTATCAAGACAAGCTTGACTTGAAATTTTTTCATTGCAATATTAAATGTATTAATTTAAGACAACTTAGTCTCATTAGATCGAATGATAAATCAACGTGATTAAATAGAATGGTTAGTCTTCACATATCTGTTTGTTGATGAAGCTCTATGTTGGAGCACTGCTCGGTCAAACTCATAAGTTTTGATATCTCAAGCTTGTTGTCGAATTTAGTTGTCAAAATTATATCTTGATTTGTAGTCTACAATTAGTTAAGTCTCTGATTAGGATAGAATTGTAGTTGAGAAACGGATATCACGGAAGTCGTCATTGCTTTCTACCGCTTGAAGGCGAAGATCAACCGAAGCTTTTGGAGAAATTCTTCAACAAAAGGTAAGTGAAGATTGAACCACCTATTTCTCAAGTTATATTCATCTTTTTATATATGAGACGATGTCGCATAACTGATTAGACTATCATTATCAAGAATTTCGAGTCAAGATTTTTCTTGGTAATTAGTTCTCAAAATATGGCTAAGCTTAATGAACATTTTTCATACTTGATGAATTTCGGTTAAGGAAAATTTATTGTTCGCAATCAAAATCATGGTTCAAGTTTTATCATTTGAAAATAGCCTGGAAAAGTGATATGTATCATTGATGTTATTCGAGAATATTTTGAATCGATTTAGAGAAATACGGAACTACTGTAGATTCGGACATTAGACATTGTATATACAAATCTTACAAACTGGCAAAATTGTTATAAGTCTGAATCCGTAATGCATGTACTCAGTACACGAAACGAAGTAGCTATATGTCAATGAACAGATTTTTGGTATGCATATTTGTATGCACACCTTTAAAAGTCAGGGAACTTGTGAATCCGGATTGGTACGCAAATCAGTGCGCGTACTAGAAAAGAAGTGTGAGTTATGGAACCAGTTTGGTATCCATACCGGTACACGTAGCAGAAAAGTTTTGTGGACTCTGCAATGTGGCTATGTTTAAATGGTATCCATACCAGTACGCATACCACAAAAGTTCTATGGACTCCGGAACTCGACTATGCTTAAATGGTATCCATACCAGTATGAATACCGAAAAAGTTATGTGGACTCTGGAACTCGGTTATTTCTTAAGGTTTACATACTGGTACATGTACCATGACATAACTGTTCACGAACAGGTTAAGTGATTGTACCTTGTACACCTACATACCATGTCGATTAAATTCTTATGCACGTAAATTATTTATCCAAGATAATTTGCATTTGAATAATCTCTAAAACCACCATAGACATATTTGATCACTTGATTGAGTTTCGAGTTAAGTCTTAAGTGTTTATAAAAATGCTCAAGCTTATAATTCAGTTGGATAGATTTGGCTAACCATTTATGAGCATGGTCTTATACACGGTTCGGTCATGGTTTATGCTAACCAGAGTGTATATCTTGATTATGTAAATAAGATCGAAAGATTCATCTAACAATGGATATTGTTTGCTTGGTTTTAAAGCTACCTTAGCTTAAACCTAAAGCAACCTTTGCTTTGAATGTCTATAAAAGGGGAAATTCAAACAACTAAGATCTTTGAATCCCAACACTACTTTTCTTGGTATGTCCTAGTTGTAGCTAGATTCGTCCTCTTCCTAAAACCTTTTTAGGGTTTAACGACTACAAAGACTTCATAAGGATTCATGAAGCCAGGTACAACTATTATTTATCTTGATAGCTCGAGTATACTAATCTTGTTCGATTGTTGAGCCGCTCACTTGAACAAGATAGATAGAAATCATCAAAGTTCTTTTCGTTTCAGACTTTGTTGATTCCAAAAGTTTTATACTTGTGAGGTGAATAATAATCTAGGCTGCACTTCGGGTTACATGAGTCCAGATTTTGAGGTTAGCTAGACTTTGTCTATTGCTATCGATTTTCATCACCTTGATCTAACTTATTGATCGCAAAGGAAATCACATATAGGCTTATCCGTGGGAGGAAGATTGGTTTAAAGTCTTCAATTGAGTTGAAGCAACTCTTAGTTGATGTGACGTCAGCTAAGGGAATCATTTGCACAGAGTTCCGCTGGGATTCAAGAAGCATAAGAAACGCGACTGTAACTGAATTTCTGGGAGGGTTTAATTCAGTCTCAACGACATTCCAGTTCGAAATTAATTGGTAGTAGGCTAGTATCTGTAGCGGCTTAATACGGTTTGGTGTTCAATCTAGACTAGGTCCCGAGAGTTGTCTACATTTGTGGTTTCCTCGTTAACAAAACTTCTGGTGTCCGTGTTATTTATTTCCGCATTATATTGTTTATCGTTATAGTTGAAATATCACAGGTTGTGCGTTAATCAATCAAAGTAGATACATCCATCCTTGTTTGTTGGATACGACTTTATTGATTAATTGGGAAATTGATATTTGGAATCACCCAAGTACTCTCACACGTAAATCAGGTTCACAGATTTGTCACTATTAACGTTATGATTGTGAGAGACAGAGATATTTGGGATATAGCTAGAACGGCCCTCACATAACTCTTGTTAGAGCAATGCTCGGTCGAACTCGCAAGCGTTGCTATTTCAAGCTTGTTTTTCAAGTTTAGGTGTCAGAACTATAAGTCTTGATTTCTAGTCTACTTATAGTTATGTCTCGAATTAGGATAGTGAAAAACGGGGGTCTAACAACCACACCCAATATTTCGCTTAGCAATCTGTATGGACTAACTCCAATATACTTTTAAGAGAATCAACTAGACAGCCAGACTCAATCTTAATAAAAGTATATCAAAGAGTTATATCTCACTTTATCATTCAATACTTACTCAAGCAAATACAAATCTGCGAGTCTAATTGAATACTAGAGAAACTACTTGAACGGTACAAAAGACCAATGTTCAAGGATCAATAAATTTCAATCAACAACCAAAGGTTGGATTTTCCAATTGATCGATTCAACGCACAACCTGTTATATTTCAATTATATAACAAAATATAATGCGGAAAGAAATAACACAGACACCAGAAATTTTGTTAACAAGGAAACCGCAAATGCAGAAAAACCCCGGAACCTAGTCCAGATTGAACACACACTGTATTAAGCCGCTACAGACACTAGACTACTACAAGCTAACTTCGGTCTGGACTGTAGTTGAACCCCAATCAATATCACACTGATTCAAGGTACAATTGCGCTCCTTACGTCTCTGATCCCAGCAGGATACTACGCACTTGATTCCCTTAGCTGATCTCACCCACAACTAAGAGTTGCTACTACCTAAAGTCGAAGACTTTAATTAACAAATTTGTATCACACAGAAAAGTCTACGGTAATAGATAAATCTGTCTCCCACAGAAATACCTTCGAGTTTTTGTTCCGTCTTTTGATAAATCAAAGTGAACAGGAACCAATTGATAACCCGGACTTATATTCCTGAAGAACAACCTATAATTACCAATCACCTCACAATAATCTTAATCGACTAGCGGTAGAAGATATTGCGGAATCACAAGCGATGAGATGAAAGTGTTTGTGACTTGTTTTATATCTTGCCTATCAGAGAAATCAATCTCAAGCCAATCTTACGATTGTACTCAACACGATAGAAACATCAAGATCAGATCACGCAACTACAAAGAAAATAGTTGGGTCTGGCTTCACAATCCCAATGAAGTCTTCAAGTCGTTAACCTAGAGGGTCTCGAGAATAAACCTAAGGTTAAAGGAGAATCGACTCTAGCTAATACAACTAGTATCACACAGAAGGTGTGGGGATTAGGTTTCCCAGTTTCTAGAGTTCTCCTTTATATATACTTTCAAATCAGGGTTTTCAATCTAAGTTACCTTGGTAATAAAGCATTCAATATTCACCGTTAGATGAAAACCTGATTAGATTCAAGATAATATCTTTCAAACGTTAGATCAAACTTAGCTTGTTACACACAAATGAAATGCACGTTTATTTAGGTTTGTGTAACCGTACCCAAACATGTACACTTAGTTAGTTCAACAGTAGTTAAACAAATGGTTATCCATATGAGCACTTTCATATTAACCATATTCTTCTTTACATCAACTAGTTCAAATGACTCAAATGAACTAGTTAGAGAGTTGTTCAATTGCTTAGATCTTATAGAATATACAAGACATAATCAAAGCAAAAGCGATTTGATTCACTCGAATCAATTCATGAACTTTATAGCCACAGTTTGAAAGTATGCATTCCTTAGTTTATATAAGTTTAAGTTCACGAATAACCGTTTTTAGAAAATAACCAACTTAAGTATGCATACTGGCTACGCGGACTTAAGTACCTGGAATAAGTTTGTTTTCAGTTCACAAACTCCAACAGAAATTCAGGGGACGTGAACTTCTGACAGTGCGCGTACTGGTACGCGGACTTTAGTTCCGGTTTTCCTGAGCAACAAATTACGCATACTTTGGTTCAAGGAATAAGGACTTACACATGTATGTGTTACCACACAATGTTTATATCCTTCCAAGGTTATATATTCTAAAATCTCATTTCAATCATTGAAACATTCTTAGAGGACGTTATATAGTTGTTGTTCACAAGCTATTTTTCATCAAAGCGATTTTCAAATAATTGAAACTAATATGACTTTCGTCACTAGTAAAGATGAACTTGGCCAAAGCGAAATCTTACCAACACATATTTCGAGAAATAGATAAGCGAGATAAACTCGACTCGAAATAGCAAATGTGTATAATCAAAGTCTATATAGCAATATGACTTTTGTCTCAAAGATAGGAGATAGAGTAGTGTTGATGATGGTTTTTAGTTTAGGGCGAAAATTGTAAAAGTCTATATGCCTGACCCGACATCGGAAGTAATAGACCTTGATATGTCTATATTCCGTAAGGAATTTGAAGAATATATCAAAATCTGATGAGTGCCTATGCCGCTCTTCATATTGTATTGAAACTCAAGCTCCTAGATGAATTGTTCACTAGTATAGAGCCTAATGAGTATTTAAGCTCCTAGTTGCATTATTCACTAATGAAATGGATCCATTTAAAAGTGTTGACTTCCTAAAGCCTCTTCGCTCATATATGTATTGAGCAATTCAATATATTTATGTATATAAAATTTACTCAGAATGGTGCATGTAGCAACAATCCCAAATATTCTATAAATTTTATCTTGCACCAGCATTATTCACTAATGCATAGCCTACCTAGTGTTTTCCTATGCTATACTCCCCAGCCGAACTATTAATATTGGCATGACATGACGATTAATGTTCACTCGCAACGGAATAGCATGAATCTCCCGAAGTGTCAGTAATGAGACCTGCATGAAAACACCCACAAAGGCTACACCACCCTCTGACAAAGAGATCAGCGCGTTCGCACACCTTTTAATTAAAAGTTGGCGCGACCGAACACGCTTAGATTCCTCAAGGAAAATCTAGACTGTTAATATCAGTCTCAAAAATAATGACGGCCGCACGATTTGTCCGCGCGATTCAATAGACTTAGCCTGCTCCTAACGGAATCAGGAAATCATTACAATGGCCACCGGCGGGCCCACTAAAGCCCTAGTTGATTGAGTTCTATTCAATTAACTCCGAAGCGCCCCGAACGTCAACTCTAAGATGGGTGTTCGCGCAAGCTCAAACGAGTTAAGACCGTTAAAACGGTCTTGGAAGCATCACGAACGTACAACTTTGCCATCCTGGTTGGACGACTTGGATTCTCCTACGAACAGTTAAGGAAGCGTAAGCATGATCAACAGTGGGCCCATTAGTGCCCTAGTCGATCGACTTGCATGCGGAAAACCTATAGAGTGCTCAAGCGCTTACCCAAACATGGGCGTTCACGCTGTGTAAAATAGCTCAAACGAATTGAGACCGGCAAAGACGGACTCAAAACGCATCGCGTCCGTCCAACTAGTTGGACGGTGTAGATTGCATCTTGAGCGATCAAAGAAGCGCTGGCGTGTCCACCGGCAACCCAGCTACACCCATGGTTGATCGACTTGCTCACGTCAAGATGATAATGTATAGACTTTGGATGAACGCGCTGCTTTAGAAACCCTAAATTATGTTTGCGGCAACACACTACTGCCGAAAATCGATCACAATCATCCAACTTCGCTAGCCGAATTGAGTGGCTTAGATTTAATTTTAGGTGACCCAGGGGATGTAAGCGTGCTCGCTGGAAACCGACCTTTGTACATGGTCGATCGACCTACTCAAATCCAATTGCAATACCTCGAATCACTAGATCAAAAGGGAGTTGGTTGATCGGCCTCCAAACCTAAAATTGCTTCAACGGCGTTGAACAACTTCCGCAAATCAATCATGACCATCCAACTTCGCCAGCTTAATAGGACGGTGTAGATTTATTCTTAGAAAATTAAAAAAGTGGCGCTGTGAACACCGGCCATCACTCCTCCACACGGAGTGATCGACCATATGGTAGTTTGCCCATAAGATACTCGAACGATCACCCAAAGTGGTCGACCCCGCTACCCTTTTAAGACTCTTATCCGCGACTTATTCAATTAGGCTATAAAACAATGATGCTTCATACACATCGATTAAATTGAGCTGCTTAAACACGATGCTTCACATGTATCAAATACATACGATATTTTATGTCGGCCTCATTAACAACTTGGTTGTTTCACCTAATAGCACCATGCTATTCTCCGCGGTAGGTCCCACGACTTGACCCACTTATTCGAGACATCAAACATGTCATAAACTGGGGATGCTTACTGGGGTATTGGTCTGGCGGTTTACAGCGTGCGGCGTGCAACGTGTTCATTACAAGAACGTGACAGGAAAGACGGACGGTTAACAGTAGTGAGAGTAGTGGAAGGACGTGTGATCAGTTTTCCTTCATAAAGGAAACACGATAATCACTACCTTCCGCACAAATCCACTTCTCCACTACTTCACTTCCTCCACTTCCTAAGAGATCAGGGTGCGGTCGATGACTTGTATAAATAGATTTTCCATCTATTTCAACAAAGGAGAATACAAGTGTTATCAATACACAAGTATCCAGAAACCACTTTCTGATACACAAGTCATAAATAGCCACACCTTCATAATTCAACACTCTGATCTCAAACACCTTCTCTGCTTCCCTCCCTAAGATCAACCCTTCTCCTTCACCTTGTGACCGAATGGAATCTGGAACGACTATTTCTTGGTTTAGGCCAGAGTCTTACAGATTGATTTCTTGAACCTAAAAGCATTCCTGTGCAGTGCATTTGTTTAGGGTTTGAATTCGTTTCTCATCAACACACCCGAAATTACCAAAAACAGCACAATCAGTTTTTACTCTCAAACAATTGGCGACCACAGTGGGAGATTGATCTCTCGGTTGCAAAAAATCATTTTCCCTATCTTGTTTTCAATTTCCTAAAATTCTCAATATGGTTGATCTTAGGAATGGTTCAGAAACCTTCAATCCCAATTTTACTTCTCCCAGCACTGACAATACTTCACATGTTATTCATGAATCCGTTCTTTCATTCAAAACCCTTGTCGAGGCTATGGAGTCTCGATATTTAACAACTATTCATGATTTGATGAAAATCCTGAATGATATTGTCAGGAATCAAGCTATTATTTTCAAGACGCAGGACGGAGTATTTGCGCTCTTGAAAGTCCTGACGGATCAACTATCAAAGGAACCAACACGCATTCATTCTGAAGGAAACACCACCAACAATCCATTTTGGATCAATACTGATGGTAATAGGACTTCTTCCAAGATTCATATTCCTATTCCTGGTGAGGAAGATGAAGCCTATGATCGTGTTGAATGGAAAAGTAGCCACCAACCTAACTTGTCTGCTCATGAAGATCGAGAGATGCTTCCTCAAACTCGGAAAGAAGACTCATGGGATTTAGCACGATCTCATCAGAGTCCTCGCAATGAAAAGGTGATTTCATTATGTTCGTACTTCCTGGAAAGTATCAATTCCCATATTGCATCAGAAGCTACTAAGAGATCCACTGCTGCTTTACTCAGTCGATATGAACCTTCCCAGAATGAAGAAACTCGTAAAGATGTTCAGGAAAGCAGTTTTCCTTCCAATAAAAGACCCAACCTCCAATTAATCACTCGTGAGGGTGGAAAGATAAAGCATCCTGGGAACAACTATCAACAATATAAGCGTCCGACTCCCATTTCACATAGGACAAATGAGATTCCACCATTCCAAAATTTTCCGTTTCCAATGGAAGATGTGATTGAACTCTTGGAGGTCTGGATACAAGATGACGTCATCAAGCTACCTCGTGTTAAACATCCTCCAGCTAAACAAGAAATGGAAGATCCCAAGTACTGCCGCTTCCATAGGTTTTTCAACCATCCTACCAGTGACTGTAACAAATTGAAGAACATCTTCCAGGAGAAGATCGATCCAGGGGAACTTCAACTAGGCACTTAAGGAGTGTACAAATACCATCCTCCTATTAGAAGCTGTTGCATGCTTTCTGGGGACTCCGTCTATAAAACTGCGCAGTCAACCATGGAACATGTGTGTGAAATTCTCTCTTTTTCCAAGGCTGTTAGAGCATTGCTCGGTCGAACTTGCATGCGTTGCTATCTCAAGCATGTTTGTAAATATTAGTGATCAAAACTATAAGTCTTGATTTGTAGTCTATTATAGCTAAGTCTCGGACTAGGATAGAAAGTGTAGTTGAGCTCAAGGACTTCATGGCGATTCATCATACAAGTAGAAGAACTACTCAAGGAACCGGTGGAACTTCTCGACAAAAAGGTATGTGAAGACTTGAACTTATCTATCACTCAAAAGTCTATCTACTCTATCTCCTACTCTTTGAGACAAGAAGTCGTATGCTATATATATAGACTTTGATTATACACATTTGGTATTTCAAGCCGAGTATACCTCGCCTATCTATATCTCGAAATATGAGTTGGTAAGCTTTTCGCTTTAACCGAGTTTATCTTTACCATGTGACGAAAGTCATGATATGTTTCAATCATCTTGAAAATTGATTTGACGAGAAATGGTGTAACAACTATATAACGTCATCTAAGAATATTTCAATGATTGAAATGAGAGTTTAGATTACATAACCAATGGTGGACATAAGCATTGTTTTGGAAACATATTTATGTACAAGTCCTATTCCTTGAACCAAAGTTTGCGAACTTTGTTGATCAAGAAAACCGGAAGAATGGCGTGAGCCAAGTCCGCGAACTGCCGAAGTTCTCAAACCTGAGAATTTCTGCTGGAGTTGACAAACTACTTGCGTGAAACTATGTCCGCGAACTCAGTCCGCGAACCGGCGAAGTTCTCATACCCGAGAATTGCTGCCGGAGTTTGTAAACTCTGCCCGATAACTTAAGTCCGCAAACCTAGTCTGCGAGCTTGATAAGGTTATATATCTGAAGATGATTTCTGAACTTAAACTTAAAAAGACTAAGGAATGCAGTTTGCAAACCGTGGCTATAAAAGTTCATGAACCGATTCAAGTGAATCAAATCATCTTTGCTTCAATTGTGTCTTGTGTAGTACATGAGATTTCCTTGCAATTGAACAACTCTCTAACTAGTTCATTTGAAATCATTTGAACTAGTTATGGTGAAGAAGAACGTGGTTGATATGGAATGCTCATATGGCTAACCATTTGGTTAACTATTGTTGAACCAACAAGTGCACACGTTTGGGTACGGTTAACAAACCTAGAAGCGTGCATTGTAAAGTGTGTGTAACAAGCTAAGTTTTAGATCTAACGATTGAGAAATATTAGCTTGAATCTATATCAGGTTTTCATCTAACGGTGGATATTGATTGCTTTGTTACCAAGGTGACTTAATTGCAAACCCTGATTTGAAAGACTATATAAGGGGAACTCTATTTTTTTATCCCCACACCTCACGTGTAATACTAGTTTGCATACTAGAGTGGGTTCTCCTTTAACCTTTGGTTTTCTTCTTCTAAAACCAGGTTAACGACTTAAAGACTTCATTGGGATTGTGAAGCCAGACCGATACTACTTTTATCGTAGTTGTGTGATCTGATCTTGCATCTTCTATCGTACGAGTACAATCAGATTGATTGGCTTGAGATTGATATCTCCGATAGGCAAGATATAAAAAGTAATCACAAACATCTTCGTCTCATTGTTTGTGATTCCGCAACATCTTGTTTCGCTACTATACGATTAAGATTGTTGTGAGGTGATTGATAACTCTAGGCTGTTCTTCGGGAATATAAGACCGGATTATCAATTGGTTCCTGTTCACCTTGATTTTTATCAAAATACGGAACAAAATCTTTTTGGGTTTATCTGTGGGAGACAGATTCATCCTTTGATAGACTTGTCTGTGTGAGACAGATTTGTTTATTGTCAAGTCTTCGACTTTGGGTCGTAGCAACTCTTAGTTATGGGTGAGATCAGCTAAGGGAATCAAGTGCGCAGTATCATGCTGGGATCAGAGGCGTAGGGAGTACAACTATACCTTGGATCATTGGGAGACTTATTGGAGTTCAACTACAGTCCAGTACGAAGTTAGCTTGGGGTATGCTAGTGTCTATAGCGGCTTAATACAGTTTGTGTTCAATCTGGACTAGGTCCCGGGGGTTTTCTGCATTTGCGGTTTCCTCGTTAACAAAATTTCTGGTGTATGTGTTATTTCTATTTCCGCATTATATTTGTTTATATAATTGAAATAATACAGGTTATGCATTTGAATTAATCAATTGGAAATCCTACCTTTGGTTGTTGATTGATATTGATTGATCCTTGGATATTGGTCTTTGGTACCATCCAAGTTATTCCTTGTATTTGATTAGAACTCGCAGTTCTTGCTTGACTAAATCAAATCAAGAAGAGAGATATAAACTCGTTGATATACTTTTAATTGATTGAGTCTTGTTGATTCTCTTAAAAGTATATTTGAGTTTGTCCATACAGATTGCTTAGAGAAATATTGGGTGTTGTTGTTAAACCCTGCTTTTTCAAAGGCACAACGTCAAGATACCTTTGCCTCTCTAAATTGTGTTGTATTGGGAAAGAAACTACCTTCGATCGATGAAGCTTCCCCCAGACCTAAATCTCTTCTAGAAGACATGATTGGCATAAGCGGTTGGGGGCTCTTAACCACTTCTTATCTTAGAGATGTCGAGTTAGGAAAAGCGTTGATTAACGCAGGGACTACGAAGGGAAGTCCAGAAGCGCCATATCGTATATCTAGAGGCTCAAACGCACGAGTAAGTCTTCTCGAACAACCTCTTTTGCAGTTTGTTAATCCTCATCTCATCAAGAACTGAGAACTTGATCTGATCGTCAAACCGACTGCGACTAGGCGATGTGAATAAGAAGCTGGTCCCTGTCAATATTTTATTAAATATTCAAAATAAGTATCGATCGAGGATAAGAGGTCCAGAGGTCAAGTAGCAGGAGCCTTACCTAGTTTCTGAAATTAAACAAGGTGCCTATTGCAAACTCCTTGGTACTGACAGCTGGGAGGAGTAACAATACACACTAGATAGCTCTCGTCAGTTCCTGAAACATTATATTGCCATTTCCCTAGTATTTCCCTTGTTTTCATACAATACTTACGATTTATCCAAAATGTTTGCACCAATTTGCATTCATAGTTAAGATTTTTCTGAAATACCATTTCTTTCACAAAACAAAAACCTTTATTCTTCAAGAGCATCCGCCTACCTGTTCAAAACCAAATCAAACCACAAAGGAATGTCTCGTATTTCCAAAACACCTAAAAGGAAAAGTCTTGGGAAGGAAATAAAGGCATTCAAGGGAAATCATTCACCAACATTTCATATTTTTAGAGAAAACACTTTTTATATCCCGAAGAGTAGCCTGCTTCAACTTCAACTCCTGAGACAGTTTCTCAATGCAAATTTGGGATTTTGGAAATCCCTTCACATAACCAGGAAACATTAAATTCGAAGTCTACACACATGTTTTGAGGATACTTTCGATATTCGATCACTCATTCAGAAGTAGCGTGCCTGATCATACTACACATTTGGTTACGGAAATGTGTCCATACTTCTTCAATATTCGGGTGTACAATTCAGCATACTTCGCTGACACGTTGAACTCCCCAATTAACACGTGATTTACATGAGGAGCATCAAATTGAGGGTCGAGGGAGCAGTCACGTCCTCAAAACCGTCGGTCGCCTCCATTACCTCTCGGTTCTTCCTGCAACGTCATCCCGGATACATGTAAGTCCAACAAGGGCGTTCATCTTCTCAAAGCATTAAAACTACGAAAGAAGTTGAGCAAGATTAGTTCAAAGCTATATAGATAATTCGGCCAGTCAAACAGAGAAAAATATGTACATGCATGTACATCAGAAGAATTGGTGATCACTGTAGCTGCTCGAGCGCCACCTGCAATCCTCTCTGACAGAACCTATGTCTCCTGGGGACTGACTCCACCTTGCCTAGAGGATGCCACTCATATGCCCACCGAACAACTTAAAGTCAATGCCTCTTACAATCGAGCACAACGTAGTTCGGAAAATTTTGAAATTTACTGGAGAGGCTGGAGACAGAAATTACACATTCCAGAGAAGGTCGATGGTACAGCTTCTACAACCTCTGGTCCAGGAAGAAGAATCGTCACATGATTAAGATGAGTCCTAACAATTGTATAGGACACTTCGAAGAATTCATCATCCATATTGGGCGTGTCTTTGGAATCATTAATTCCCCTTGGCTTAGTGGCGGAAATATCCCCAGATTTCTTTGTTGTTGATACTCGCTCCGCTGCTGACGAAGAAAGTCAACCACATCGAATTGAACGTGGATATTGCACTCACATTAAGAATATGAAGAAGAGATGGACTTACCTTGTTTGGTGTACATGAAGATGGGTGGGTCTTGATGTTCGTGCAAAACCGGAAATAGCATAAGCTCCCTTTACACCCGACGAAATTTTAAAGATGGAAAGTGTTTCTTCCTCTCGCTCATACGAACGGGATTTAGAGAATCTAGTTGAGCTCCAAAGACTTGACCGGTGATAGACACATTTTTGTGACCAAATTGTCCTCAATTTTCAGTATTGTTGGTACTCGATTTTCAACTTATTATGGTGTTTTATGTATTTGTAGGTATTTTTGGAAAATAACATTTTTGGAAAATTCGGCTCGAAAAGTTGGTATAGGCACCCGGAGGACACATGTTATTCGGACTCTCAGTTTTGGATAAGGGGCACCCCAGGGAACCAACTTCTAATCGCACCCCATTACTGGTTAAGGGGGCTCCATCTTCTTCCTTGATTTGAAAAGAAAAAAATTGGCGGGAAATTTGGTTTCAACGGTAAAGGATTTATTATCTTTAATATAAGAAAATCTTCTTGCCTTACAAACATGAAGTTTTGAAGAAAAAGGAAGTTATCTTGTATTAAACAAGAAAGATATCCTTAGAAGATTTTATCTTGGATTTTATTCTGTGAATTAAAGAAGATATGGGTTTAGTAAAGAAATATATAGAATAAAGAGAAGGAAAAATTCTGAAGATATTTTTAATTAAAAAGAAGAAGATTTTGGAGTTATGGAAGAATATATTTGAGTGATATGTATTTGTGTGTATAAATAGAGAGCTAGAGAGCATATTTGGGGAGAGAAAAGAAAAACACTGTTTTATCATTGTTTCTCCCATTTCATCTTTGTAAACACCCTTTGAGCATTAAAAATGAATTTTGAGCGTGTTTCCATGATGATGAGCTAATTCTCGCGCAACCAAGACAATGGATGAAGCTATCTATGCATGAATGATTGGTAACAATTTTATTTTCTCTAATTTACAATTTATAAGTCATTCAATCACCGCTTTTGCGGAGTTCTAAATGTTCACATAATTTTCTTAATTAGTTGTGATTCAATTTGATAGATTATACTTTGTTTAATTGATTGATAGTCTATTCTTAGGGAACATATTTGGTATCGTTCATTCATGTGTAATAGTGGAATCTAGTGTCTTGGTTACTTTTAATATCTTGAAATCAATTTTGCAATAAGTTTTATATTCTTAAGTTTTATAAGTCTAAAATCTTTTGTTTTCACAAGTCTCAACGAACTTATTACTACAACATCATTGAAAAATATCATCAACCGGACATGTCGCTTTCTTTTTCTTACCATTGATGAGCAAGAGCGGTGATTTGCTGGTGGCCCCTGATTGAAATTTGCTTCGCCAGTACGACTGAAAAGGAAGTTCAAACCAAGCGATATACCTCTGGTAACATCTATCTACTTCATCTTATTGGTTTTGTTTTTCGTCTGTCACCATCTAGTGCTTACCCCGCAACAATGTCACTGTTACATGCTAAGTAGGGGACTGAATGTTGATGGTGGTTTTTACTTTTGGGCAAAAATTGTAAAAGTCTATCTGCCTGACCCGACGTCGGAAGTAATAGACCTTGATATGTCTATATTCCGCAAGGAATTTGAAGAATATATCAAAATCTGATGAGTGCATATGCCGCTTTTCATATTGTATTGAAACTCAAGCTCCTAGATGAATTGTTCACTAGTATAGATCCTAATGAGTATTTAAGCTCCTAGTTGCATTATTCACTAATGAAATGGAGCCATTTAAAAGTGTTGACTGCCTAAAGCCTCTTCGCTCATATATGTATTGAGCAATTCAATATATTTATGTATATAAAATTTACTCATAATGTTGCATGTAGCAACAATCCCAAATATTCTACAAATTTTATCTTGCACCCGCATTATTCACTAATGCATAGCATGCCTAGTGTTTTCCTATGCTATATCCCCCAGCCGAACTCCCAATATTGGCATGACATGACGATTAATGTTCACTCACAACGGAGTAGCATGAATCTCCCGAATTTTCAGTATTGAGACCTGCATGAAAACAACCACATAGGCTACACCACCCTCTGACAAAGAGATCAGCGCGTTCGCACACCTTTTAATTAAAAGTTGGCGCAATCGAATATGCTTAAATTCCTTAAGGAAAATCTAGACTGTTAATATTAGTCTCAAAAATAATCACGGCCGCATGATTTGGCCACGCGATTCAATATACCTAGCCTGCTCCTAACAGAATTAGGCAATAATTACGATGGCCATCAGCGTGCCCACTAAAGCCCTAGTTGATCGAGTTCTATTCAATTAACTCCGAAGCGCCCCGAACATCAACTCTAAGATGGGTGTTCGCGCAAGCTCAAACGATCTAAGACCGTTAAAAACGGTCTTAGAAGCATCTCGAACGTCCAACTTTGCCAGCCTGGTTGGACGGCTTGGATTCTCCTACGAACAGTTAAGGAAGCGCAAGCATGATCATCAGTGGGTACATTAGTTCCCTAGTCGATCGACTTGCATGCAGCAAACCTATAGAGTGCTCAATCGCTTACCCAAACATGGGCGTTCACGCTCTGTAAAATAGCTCAAACGAATTGAGACCGACAAAGACGGCCTCAAAACGCATCGCGTCCGTCCAACTAGTTGGACGGCTTAGATTGCATCTTGAGCGATCAAAGAAGCGCTGGCGTGTCCACCGGTGACCCAGCTACACCCATGGTTGATCGACTTGCTCACGGAAAGATGATAATGTATAGAATCGTTAACCCGAAGTAGGGTGAACGCGCTGCTTTAGAAACCCTAAATTACGTTTGCGGCAACACACTACTGCCGCAAATCGATCACAACCATCCAACTTCGCCAGCCGAATTGAGTGGCTTAGATTTAATTTTAGGTTACCCAGGGGATGTCAGCGTGCTCGCTGGTAACCGACCTTTGTACATGGTCGATCAACCTACTCAAATCCAAATGCAATACCTCGAATCGCTAGCTCAAAAGGGAGTTGGTTGATCGGCCTCCAAACCTAAAAATTGCGTCAACGACGTTGAACAACTGCCGCAAATCAATCACGGCCATCCAACTTCACCAGCTTAGTAGGACGGTGTAGATTTATTCTCAGAAAATTAACAAAGTGGCGATGTGAACCGGCCAGCACTCCTCCACAGGGAGTGATCGACCATATGGTAGTTTGCCCATAAGATACTCGAACGATCACCCAAAGTGGTCGACCCCGCTACCCTTTTAAGACGCTTATCCGCGACTTATTCAATCAGGCTCCAAAACAATGATGCTTCATACACATCGATTAAATTCAGCTGCTTATACACGATGCTTCACATGCATCAAATACATACGATATTTTATGTAGGCCTCATTAAAAACTTGGTTGTTTCACCTAATAGCACCATGCTATTCTCCGCGGAAGGTCCCACGACTTGACCCACTTATTCGAGACATCAAAGATGTCACAAACTGGGGATGCTTACTGGGGTATTGGTCTGGCGGTTTACAGCGTGCGGCGTGCAACGCGTCCATTACGAGAACGTGACAGGAAAGACGGACGGTTAACAGTAGTGAGAGTAGTGGAAGGACGTGTGATCAGTTTTCCTTCATAACGGAAACACGATAATCACTTCCTTCCGCACAAATCCACTTCTCCATTAATTCACTTCCTCCACTTCCTAAGAGATCAGGGTGCACTCAATGACTTGAATAAATATATTTTCCATATATTTCAACAAAGGAGAACACAAGTGTTATCAACGTACAAGTAGCCAGAAAGCACTTTCTGATACACAAGTCATAAATAGCCACACCTTCATAATTCAACACTCTGATCTCAAACACCTTCTCCGCTTTCCTCCCTAAGATCAACCCTTCTCCTTCACCTTGTGACCGAATTGAATTTGGAACGGCCATTTCTTGGTTTAGGCCAGAGTCTTACAGATTGATTTCTCGAACCTAAAAGTATTCCCGTGCAGTGCATTTGTTTAGGGTTTGAATTCATTTCTCATCAACACACCCCAAATTACCAAAAACAGCATAATCAGTTTTTACCCTCAACCAAGTAGATAGAATTTTGAGTGATAGATAAGTTCAAGTCTCCACATACCTTTTAGTCGATGAAGTTCCACCAGTTCCTTGAGTAGTTCTCCGTCTTTGTATGATGATCCCCATGGAGTCTTGAGCTTAACTACACTTTCTATCCTAGTCCGAGACTTATCTATAAGTAGACTAGAAATCAAGTCTTATAGTTTTGATCACTAACATTGAAAAACATGCTTGAGATAGCAATGCATGCGAGTTCGACCGAACAATGCTCTAACAATCTCCCCATTTGTCAATTTTAGTGACAAAACTATCAATACATATAGAATACAAAAATAGATAAATAAACTTTTGTAGCTTCTCTTCCACATGCCTGATCTCCTTGGTTCTTCAACATTACTCGAAATCTTCGTCACTTCCAAGTACTCCAATGATCCCAAAGGTTGTAAGTTTAGTATCATCATTGTTGAAAATCCGTAGCTATAACAATGAGAAAACAAGAATTCTCAATCATTGTTACACAATATCAAGTATTATTACACAACATCAAAGTTGAATTGTATCACAACTTCGACAACAATACTATGGTGATATGTATCACTCTCTCTTAGTCAATACTCCACCTCACATGGAAACCACTCCCCCTTACATAATGATCCGAAAACCATATGTATTTGTAGTGTGAACTACACATTGATTCTCCCCCTTTTTGTAAATAAAATTGGCAAAGGTACGAAAACTAGTGGGATCCTAATGAAATTTCCATAAAGACATTTCATGACCAAAAGAAAGCACATATCAACTTTTTAGATGCAATCATATAGCCGAAGCTAGATGCTTTCATCAAGGAGTTTATAAAGATACAAGATAACCCCTATAATATTCCACAGTCGCACTCCCCACAAAGATTTGGAAATTAAGCACAAGTTCAATTAAGAACTCTCTCCCATAAAATGTCATTCCCGAAAGAACAACAAGAGCGACCTTATTTTCACAAGAAAAGAAGGATTTCTTTGGACATAACA
This sequence comes from Papaver somniferum, assembly GCF_003573695.1. Taxonomy (NCBI): domain Eukaryota; kingdom Viridiplantae; phylum Streptophyta; class Magnoliopsida; order Ranunculales; family Papaveraceae; genus Papaver; species Papaver somniferum. The sequence goes on along the minus strand of NW_020628818.1, from coordinate 13,153,754 downwards.
TACATAAGAATATGAACTTGAATCCAAAATTACTCAATTAAATTAACCACAAGAAAACCCATGATTAATTTAATCGGAAATGCTCAACATAAGAGAACTTACGGAGCCGCACAGTATATACATAAAAAATATGGATCAGAAAAGATTAATACTGCGGAATAGACAAGGATTCATCCTATTTTCCATCACTATTTTCCCAATGACATACAATAGACATAATCCTCGTAAAAAAAAAGTTTTATCCTTTCTTCCATAAAAAAATGACATAAATGGCTTTAACTTTTGTAATGTCAAAAGTTCATTCATTCTTTTATAAATACATGCATATCGACATATGAACGACTTAACTTTTGACAAGATATGGGACTATCATAGTTCATGGACGCAGACACACATATCCCATAAAAAATTGCAATATATAAAACCATAAGGATTAATACTGCAAAAATCATCTTCCAAACAATTTTTAGAATTTAAACCAATAAGCCTAAAAATAATAAAGATGAAAACATTGGACATAGCTATGTGAAATCACAATAATGGATATTCCAAAAACTAGTTATTCTTCCTAAAACATCAGAAATAAAATTCTCATAAGAAGATTTACTAGATGTTAAGACCTTTGAAAAATTCTTTATAGTCCCCGAACTCCTTGTCTTCAACAGCCATTGGGACATAAGGTTCATGAAGATAGGAGTTAATATCAATAAACATTCTTGACTGATGTCGAACCAGGGCCTTCAGAATCTCATGAGTCTTAAGCACAAAAGCCTTTATCTGTTGAATCTCTTTTCGTGTCTCCTTCAACACTTCAAGAATATCAAAAAACTTATGAGAATTTGAAGGAACAACCCTTGTCTTCCTCGCATTCTTTATTTTCCTTTTCAAAGTTGGAGACAAAGGAGATTTCTCTTTTTCCTTCATGATTGGTGGCTTAACAATCATATTAACATCTTTTCATCAGAAGACATGATGCTTGGATAATCCATAAGATTATGGGTTTGTGAGAAGAAATCACAATTTTAACTCAACAAGTAGTCTTAGGAAGAGTTTTAGAGAAGGAAAAAGAAATATAGGGTTACTCAACCTTTAACCGGTTCGTGCACGCACAACTCTGAACCCTAGAAAGAGTAGAATTGTCGAGAATAACCCTCCTTTATTGATAGACAGGGAATTCCAATTTTGCATCAAACAAAAAACAAAACTAAGAAAAGAAGAAAACAAACTTTTCCTAAATCCTGAGAGGTGCACAACCTTGTATCTTTTGATCAGGCACATGAGAAAAGATACACAATCAAGTTGTGTTGTGGTGACCAACAATCTGTCCACCATGTTCCTTTTGAGAGGAATCCATAGACCTCTGTCTATCAAAAGTATTGGACCATACTTTCTTCTCTAGTGGTCTTGTTTTATCCTTGGAAACTAACTTCTTATACGAAGATAAAATCTTACATACCTCAGCGGTCTTTTGAGCAAGTTGGAGCTTGTTTGCTAATCGATTTGCTCTTCGTTGAAGTTTGTTGACATGTCTCAATTTGTGTTTGTACTTGTAACACTTTGATAGTTCATGACATTTGAGTGAACAATATGAGCACGTCAATCTTGGATATAATTCAGGCATCTGAGATGTGCAAGCTGCTAGACACGTAGTGATACCTGAAACGTCATACACAGAGTTTCCAATAGAAAGGTCAATTTATCTCCCAGATTGGTTGAGTTTTATTCTGAAAGAATATTGAGATTGATGTATATATTACTGCAATCATCAAAATCAATATTTTCACAAAGAAGTGCAACACTTGATTTTTCGTCTTTATTAGAATCATAGTTGTCAGACATTTCATCAAGAGTTGCAGGAAGACCGTTGTTCCCAGTGTATTTCTTTCGATTTGGACACTCATTTGCAAAATGACCAAAACCTTTACACTTAAAGCACTGAGGCATATCCTCGTCATTAGTTTCATCATTATCCCTATTTTAGGAGGAACACGATTATGAGGTTTATCTGATGGCTTGGATTTATGTCTGGAGAACCGTTTACTTCTCTTCAAAATAAGATCCCTAAACTGTCTTGTGATCAACGAGACTGACTTGTCAAGATCTTCATCCGATGAATAAGCCTCAGAAAGATCATCTTCAGAGATGTACACACTTTTACTTTTATCAAGTAATTTAGTGTTCTTTAGTGCTTTGAAAGCAACATCCTTACTAGACTTGGACGTATGCTCATGATCAAAAATCTTTAGCTTCCCAACCAGCGTATTTCTGGATAGTGTTGCGAGATTATTCCCTTCAACGATGACATGATTCTTAGAATCGTATCTAGATGGCAAAGATCTGAGAATTTTCATCACGATGTCCTTTTCAGGAATAGTCTTACCCAATGCAAAAGATGCATTAACAATTTCAGACACTTTGTGATTAAACTCATCAAATGATTCTTCATCTGTGATATGAAGATTTTCCCAATCATAATTTAGGTTTTGAAGCCTAGCTTCTTTCTCACTGGTATTTCCTTCAAATACGGTTTCTAAGATATCCCAGGCTTCTTTAGACTTAGTGCACGTAGTCACATGGTGCTGAAGATCTAGGGTAATGGCATGTGTGATAGCATTTAAGCCGTCAGAATTTTTCTTTGCAGCAAGAATTTCTTCTGGACTATATCTACCAATATCCTTAGATATAGATACATCGCCTTCTGTATTTACAGGAAGATCATAGCCATTAACAACATGTACCCATGTTTGAAAATCACGGGCTGGAAGAAAAGCACGCATAGAAATTTTCCACCATAAGTAGTTTGAGCCATCGAAGACTGGTGGTACGTTTATGGGGATAAAATTCATGTCCATAGAGTCAAATCGCTACAAACACAGACTTCGAAGGTCTTTAAACGTGTTTTCCTGCTCTGATACCAATTGAAAAAGCGGGGGTCTAACAACCACACTCAATATTTCGCTTAGAAATCTGTATGGACTAACTCCAATATAATTTTAAGAAAATCAACTAGACAGTCAGACTCAATCTTAATAAAAGTATATAAAAGAGTTATATCTCACTTTCTCGATTCAATACTTACTCAAGCAAATAGAAATCTGCGAGTCTATTTGAATACTAGAGAAACTACTTGAACGGTACCAAAGACCAATGTTCAAGGATCAATCAACAACCAAAGGTGGATTTCCAAATTGATCGATTCAACGCACAACCTGTTATATTCCAATTATATAACAAAATATAATGCGAGAAACAAATAACATAGACACTAGAAGTTTTGTTAACGAGGAAACCGAAAATGCATAAAAACCTCGGGACCTAGTCCAGATTGAACACACATTGTATTAAGCTGTTACAGACACTAGCCTACTACAAACTAACTTCAGTATGGACTGTAGTTGAACCCCAATCAATCTCACACTGATTCAAGGTGCAGTTTCGCTCCTTACGTCTCTAATCCCATCAAGATACTACGCACTTGATTCCTTAGCTGATCTCACCAACAACTAAGAGTTGCTACGACCCAAAGTCGAAGACTTTAATTAACAAATCTGTATCACACAGAAAAGTCTAGGATAATAGATAAATCTGTCTCCCACATAAATACCTTCGAGTTTTTGTTCCGTCTTTTGATAAATCAAGGTGAACAGGAACCAATTGATAACCCAGACTTATATTCCCGAAGAACAACCTAGAATTATCAATCACCTCATAATAATCTTAATCGACTAGCGACAGAAGATATTGCGGAATCACAAACGATGATATGAAGGTGTTTGTGACTTCTTTTATATCTTGCCTATCGGAGAAATCAATCTCAAGCCAATCTTACGACTGTACTCAACACTATAGAAACAGCAAGATCAGATCACGCAACAACAAAGAAAATAGTTGGGTCTAGCTTCACAATCCCAATGAAGTCTTCAAGTCGTTAACCTATATGGTTTCGAGAAGAAACCTAAGGTTAAAGGAGAATCGATTCTAGCTAATACAACTAGTATCACACAGAAGGTGTGGGGATTAGGTTTCCTAGTTGTTAGAGTTCTCCTTTATATAGACTTTCAAATCAAGGTTTGCAATCTAAGTTACCTTGGTAAAAAAGTATTCAATATTCACCGTTAGATGAAAACCTGATTAGATTCAAGCCAATATCTTTCAACCGTTAGATCAAACTTAGCTTGTTACACACAAATGAAATGCACATTTATTTAGGTTTGTGTAACCGTACCCAAACATGTACACTTAGTTGGTTCAACAGTAGTTAACCAAATGGTTAGCCATATGAGCACTTTCATATCAACCATATTCTTCTTTACCACAACTAGTTCAAATGACTCAAATGAACTAGTTAGAGAGTTGTTCAATTGCTTAGATCTTATAAAATATACAAGACATAATCAAAGGAAAAATGATTTGATTCACTCGAATCAATTCATGAACTTTATAGCCACGGTTTGCAAGTGTGCATTCCTTAGTTTATATAAGTTTAAGTTCACGAATAACCATTTTTAGAAACTAACCAACTTAAGTACACATACTGGCTACACGGACTTAAGTACCTGGAATAAGTTTGTTTTCAGTTCACAAACTCCAACAGAAATTCATGGGACGTGAACTTCCGAAAGTGAGCGTACTGGTACGCGGACTTTAGTTCCGGTTTTCCTGAGCATCAAAGTACGCATACTTTGGTTCAAGGAATAAGGACTTACACACGTATGTGTTACCATACAATGTTTATATCCTTCCAATGTTATATATTCTAAACTCTCATTTCAATCATTGAAACATTCTTAGAGGAACGTTATATAGTTGTTGTTCACAAGGTATTTTTCGTCAAAGCGATTTTCAAATAATTGAAACTAATATGACTTTCGTCACTAGTAAAGATGAACTTGGCCAAAGCGAAAGCTTACCAACACGTATTTCGATAAATAGATAAGCGAGATAAACTCGGCTCGAAATAGAAAATGTATATAATCAAAGTCTATATAACAATATGACTTTTGTATCATGATAGGAGATAGAGTAGATAGACTTTTGAGTAATAGATAAGTTCAAGTCTCCACATACCTTTTAGTCAATGAAGTTCCACCAGTTCCTTGAGTAGTTCTTCATCTTTGTATGATGATCGCCATGGAGTCTTGAGCTCAACTACACTTTCTATCCTAGTCCGAGACTTGGATATAAGTAGACTAGAAATCAAGACTTATAGTTTTTATCACTAACATTGACAAACATGCTTGAGATAGCAACGCATGCGAGTTCGACCGAGCAGTGCTCTAACAGATAGAATTAGTAGTTGAACTTTAGACTTTACGGCATTCATCGTTTGAAGATGAAGATCTACTAAGGGGAGATTGGAAGAACTTCATCAACAAAAGGTATGTGGACTGTGGAGACTTAAATTCACATATCACTCAGAAGTCTATTCTATTCTATCTCCCTTTGAGACTAAGTCGTATAGGTATATAGACTTTACAATATACACATTTGATATTTCGAGCTGAGTTTAACTCGTTTATATCTTTCTCGAAATATGTGTTGGAAAGCTTTTTTCTTTAACTATATTCATCGTTATTCTTTACGAGTTTAATTGGAAACAATTTATTTATTGGAAACTAAATAATGAGTCAAAATATGATCATGTGAAAATCGCCTTGTAACATCTTACATGATTTGTGTGAGACAATCATTTAATATAGACTCGGAATGTTTCGTATTGATCATTCGATCACTTGAAAATTACTTATAAGCTAATAGTTTGTGTGAGATAGATATTGTCGTCTTCTAAGGATGTTTCAATGACTGAAATAAGAGTTTAGAAAAATTAACCATTGTCTGAATATAGCACAGTATGCATACCCATATGCAAACTTTTGTAAGAATGATTCAGGTCCGGGAACCAAGTATGCATACCCGTATGTAGTTTTAACTGTTAAAATATGAGAACCAAGTTTGTGTACCCATTCGCAAACTGTTTCACCTGAGTTCGGTCTGGAATGATAGTATGCGTATCCGTTTGCGAACTGTCAGAAAAGATCAAAGTCCGGAACTCAAGTTTGCGTACCCGTTTGCAAATGAGTTGGTTTAAGTTCTAAAATCGGTGGTTAAGTGTGATTTCATACTCATGAACAAATACATTTATAAATTAAGGAATGCAATCTTTGCAAACCGTGGCTAAAATGTTCATGAACCGATTCTTTTTGAATCAATCCGATTTTGCTTCAATTGTGCCTTGTATACTTCTATAAGAATATAAACAATTGAACAACTCTATGAGTAACACAATTAGATTCATTTGATTATCATTTGATCTATAAATTTTAATATGAATATGGTTAATACAAAAGTGTTCATGTGGCTAACTTTGGCTAACTATTGTTGAGTCAACTCAATATACATGTTTAGGTACGGTTACCCATATCTAAATGAAGGTATATCTCATTTGTGTGTAACAAGCTAAGACCATCTAACGGTGAAGAGATATTGCTTTGATTTTAAGCAAACTTAGCTTAAATCTTAAATCAAGTTTTCATCTAACAGTGAATATTGATTGCTTTGTTTCAAAGTTATCAAATCCTGATTTGAAGATTTATAAGGGAGAACTCTAGCAACTGGAAAACCTAATCCCTGATACTAGTTGTGACTAGAGTCGATTCTCCTTTAACCTAGGTTTTTCCTAAAACCACTATAGGTTAACGACTTGAAGAGTTCATTGGGATAAGCCAGACTCAACTATTTTCTCTGTAGTTGCTTGTTTTGATCTTACTTGTTCTATCGTATTGAGTACTATCTTCTCTAATATTTGCTCGAGATTTATCTCCGATAGGTAAGATATAAAAAGTAATCACAAAGATCTTCGTCTCATTCTTTGTGATTCCACGATAACTTGTTCTACTACCATATATTTAAGTTATTGTGAGGTGATTGATATTTCTAGGATGTTTTTCGGGAATATAAGACCGGATTATCAATTGGTTCCTGTTCACCTTGATTTATCAAAACAAGGAACAAAACTTCATAGGTATTTCTGTGGGAGACAAATTTATCTATCAGAATAGACTTTTCTGTGGGAGACAAATTTGTTTATCAAGTCTTCGACTTTGGGTCGTAGCAACTCTTAGTTGTGGGTGAGATCAGCTAAGGGAATCAAGTGCGCATAATCCTGCTGAGATTCAGAGGCGTAAGGAATACGACCGTACCTTAATTAGTGTGAGATTGGTTAGGGATCAACTACATTCCAGTCCGAAGTTAACTTGTAGTAGGCTAGATTCTGTAGCGGCGTAATATAGTGTGGTGTTCAAATCTGGACTAGGTCCCGGGTTTTTCTGCATTTGCGGTTTTCTCGTTAACAAAACTTCTGGTGTCTGTGTTATTTCTTTTCCGCATAATATTTTTATATAATTGAAATATCACAGGTTGTGCGTAGTTCAATCAATTGGTAAATCCGACCTTTTGTTGTTGATTGAAATTAATTGACACTTGAACATTTGTTTTTGATGTCGTTCAAGTTATTTCTCATATTAATCAGGCTCACATATTTCTAACTGTTCTATTGCAGATTGTATTGAGAAATTGAGATATAACTCTTGGATGTTTTTCCTTGATTGAGTCTGACTGTCTAGTTGATTCTCTTGGAATTATATTGGAGTTAGTCCATACAGATTGTCGAATGAATTATTCAGTGTGGTTGTTAGACCCCCACTTTTTCATGGTATCAGAGCAGGCAAACACATTCAAGAACTCATAAGTCTGTGTTTGTAGCAATCTGACTCTATGGACGGAAGTGCTATCTCAAACGACGCATCACTAGTTCAGAAACATTCTGATTTGGCTCAAAGCTTTGGTTCTTCTGAGGAATCTCTCACATCTTCTTCATTACCTGAAACAGTGTACAACTGTGAGTCTCGCCTGGATGAACAGTTGGATGAACTTTCAGATGGAAGTGATTCAGATGTTGAAAATAATGTCGATGAGGAAGCCTCGCAATACGTTAAGCTTTATGACCATCTCATAAAGAAAAAGAAGTCAACATCATGTTTGACCGAGTTTCTGACTCCTCTTTGTCAAGAAAACAAAAAATTGAAAAAACTCTTTAAAGGATATGATTATGGATATAGTTTGTTATAATCCCGTGTGAAAGATCATAAGGAAGATGTGCGTTCAAAAATTCTGAATGTGAAAATCTTCGTTGAAATCTCTTTTTGTTGAAAGAAAAAGTTGCAAAATCTGAAGCAAGGTGTGACTCTCAAAAAAATAGTTTCAATGACAGAGGAAGTGTTTTTATTTCTATAGAAAAACGCCTTGAGGCTGATTTAGCTGTTGCTCTTGATAAAATCAAGATGTTGGAGGAGGACTTGAGAAAGTTCAATACTAGTTCGAGCAAATTAAACACTATGCTAGGAGCAAGTAAAAATCATCGTGATACACGAGGATTGGGCTATAAGGGAATAGATGCTCCAAGTATTAGCAAAGCGGTAAAATTTTTCAAGGATAGTGATTCTTCTCGACAAAAGGTTCCCACTGATGGCAAAAGTGAAATACCGTCACCGGAAGTTAAGGCTCAAAAGAGCGAAGTTTATCAACCTCCAAAGTCATCACATACGAATCTGGGTAAGAACATTCCTTATATTTGTCATTATTGTGGAAACAATGGTCGCCTGAAAAGGAGATGTCGTTTTCGTACAAGGAATGAGAAACTTCATTATGTTCTTGTTTGGGCATCACAAGAAGTTATGAAACCAATATCATATATATGTTAAGGATAATCCCCTTAACATTCCAGGTTGTAACTATCCAACCTTTAGGCAAATGAATCAGTGCTGTAATAAATCTAAATCTGCCTATAAACGTCATACGAAGCCTTTTCATAATCTTAATGATTATCAAAAGGATAACTTTGTAAAGACTAAGATAAGATTTGATGCTCCCAATTGGAGAAAAACTAACTTGAAAAAGAATAGTCAATCTAATTCTCTTCCTAGAAATCAAGAAGAGAGTAATGGGAAGAATGTTCCGGTTGTTCCTAAATGTTAGAGCAATGCTCGGTTGAACTCGCAAGCGTTGTTATATCAAGCTTGTTTGTCAAGTTTAGTTCAAAAAACTATAAGTCTTGATTTGTAGTCTACTTATAGCTATGTATCGGATTAGGATAGAAAGTGTAGTTGAGCATTAGACTTCAGGGAGTTCATCGATTGAAGACAAAGAACTACTGAGGGGAGCTTGTGGAACTTCATCAAAAAAAGGTATGTGGAGACTTGAACTCATCTATCACTCAAAAATCTATCTACTCTATCTCATACTTGAGATAAAATTCGTATAGCTATATAGACTTCAATTATGCACATTTGATATTTCGAGCCGAGTTTATCTCGCTTACATATTTATCAAAATTTGTGTTGGTAAGCTTTCGCTTTAACCAAGTTCATCTTGTATTCATGACGAAAGTCAAAAGATGATCATGTGGAAAACGCCTTGTAACGTCTTACATGATTTGTGTGAGACAGTCATTTGATGTAGACTCGGAATGTTTCGTATTGATCATTCGATCACTTGAAAATTGCTTTGAAGCTAATAGTTTGTGTGAGACAGCTATTGTCGTCTTCCGAGAATGTTCCAATGATTGAAATGGAGTTTAGAACAATTGGATATAAGCATAGTATGCGTACTTGCATATATGTAATCCAAATCCGGGAACCATAGTATGCATACCCATATGCGTACTGGTTGTGTTAGAGCATTTTTCGGTTGAACCCACCAATCATTGGTATGTCAAGATTGGTTGTCATATTTTAGTGAATCAAAACTCATTTAAAGAGTCGTTTGATTATGTACTAGAGTCAACTTCGTATAAGTTAAACTAGAAAATTATTAGGATATGAGACATACAAGTATTACTCGAAGACTTGAAGAATGTGAAGAAGTAAAGAGCTACATCGACGACATCATCCTTCCTCTTGAGGTTAGTAATATTTATACCTGAACTGTTTCATTCCTAACGTATCTATCAAGTCGTGCTATATTGAAAACATAACTGCGAAGCTGTGAATGATTATACTCTAGTAGATAGATGTAGTATTAATAATTTACAATACGAAGTATAACGTTTATCTTTTGAACTTTGTATTTAAGACATCAGACATAATCATATGAATGCTATTGTGATTATGCGTATTGGTATGGGTGAAGATTTCGTCATAGGAAACAATGTTTACATTCGTTTAGAGGAAGTACATTCATAAACTTGTTTTGTGAATCTAAAGGGAAATCGCTAGGCTTATTGGTATTGTTATTCATTGCATATCTTTGGATTACCAATATGTGTGATTACTACAACCGATCATAATTTATTATGTATCTTGGTAAAACTATTCACAATGCCTAACTAATGTATGGGTATGCCTTTTATTAGCGCAACCGATCTTAAGTAATGGTATGATCGGTATTTGTAAATAGTGTGACCGATCCTAGTAATTGGTGTAACCGATCCTAGTAATTGGTGTGACCGATCACAAAATAGTGTGTAATCGATCCTTGTAGTTGGTGTAACCGGTCCTGGTAATTGGTGTAACCGATCACAAGTAATACCATGAGTATATGGTAACCGGTCCTGGTAATTGATGTAACCGATCCTGGTAACTGATGTAACCGGTCCAAGTAACCATATGGAGGTAGAACCGATCCTTGTGTTTGGTAGAACCGTAAACCCAGGATTAGTGATTTGATAATTGGTATTTGATCAATCACATATAGTTCTTGGAAATCAGATGAACCAATTTTAAACTCGTTTGAAAGTGTGATGAATCGGTTCCAGGATTCTAAATATGAAAAAGGATTTACAAAGATAAAGATGTCGATATACTTTGAACATGTGCAGTAATTCTTATTTTTTTTTGCTCAAAAGATATTCCTTAATAACTAAAGGAGAATCCCAGACCGAAATAAATTGAGAATCTTTTAATTAAGGTTTTTAGTTTTATATGCTTTTAATTACCAGCAATTAAATGCATATCTCTGGAAAATAAAAATTGGTAATGTGCATTTACTAATTAGAGATTTTCTAGTGAGATTTTGGTAAATATTGGACAAAGCATTTCCAGGAATTATGAAAACCGATTTGGGCATTTATTGCATATCTTGAGAATATTCGGTTTTGTAAATTCCTTGGTGTCCAAACTTCCTTGGTCTATAAATACCTAAGTTTGCATTTCGAGCAAGCTAATCCTCAGAGCCAGTAAAACTACCTAGTTGTGTTGTTACTGGTTGAGCCGTCTATCCGGAGAGGAAAGTACCATAATTAGGCGAAATCTCTTACGACCGCTCGTTTTAAAGACTTCTTTGGGATTGAGAATCTCTACGAGTACTGTTGGTGGGAAACTAGATAATTGCAGTATTATTAGTTTTCGATTGATTTGATTGATTAACGGTTGTTGTACTTTGATTGCACCTAGTTTTTTTATGCTTGAGAATCTTCTCTTCTGATATAAGATTTATTCACTCAAACTAGATCGAAGTTTCGACGAGATCTTTAGAACTGTTTTTAGATCTAAAGACGTCTTGTGATAATCCATTGTTAAAAGACTCTGTTCTGTGCGTGACTGATCACAAGAGATTCAAGTTGTGGTGTGCATGTGTGAAAAGACGAGGGTACCCAAATTTATCACAATCTTAAACTTTTCCACCTATAAGTCCTCTTACGAAAGTGATTGTCTATGGACTGAGTCGAGACAATACAACGAATCGGTATTCACACTTTGTGTGATCGTCTATGGATACGAGATCGAGACAATACAACAATCAAAGTATGATTACTTGATAATAGGTTCAGACTTAACCAAACTCTATAGTATCACTATCAAGTAATACGTAGTTAATGTTTGTGTAATTTACTTTAAATTATAATAACAACAATTATAATTGCGGAAAACAAAAGTAAATGACACAGCAAGATTTTGTTAAAGAGGAAACCGCAAATGCAGAAAAACCTTGGAACCTAGTCCAGAATTGAATACTTTCAGAATTAAGCCCCTATACAAAATCAAACCAATCTCGTATAGTTGAGACCAAACAACTAAACCTATAGTTCATCTAGTTTCTTTAGTATTCCTGCGCTTCCGACATTCAATAAGTGCACGCACTAGAACAATTCCTTTGGTTCGTATTCCAAACAGTAAGGAACAACAAATTTGTTCGGTAACAACTTTATTCAATCTCAGTGATATGAGTTAGACAAAGGCTCTTCTGTTTAATCCAATAAACTCCTTTGACGGGTTTATATCTATATATCTATCCAACAACTACCAAAGTAGCAGAGTTTAGATTATGCAATCAATAATAGGATCTATCAAGATTGAAAAAGCGGGGGTCTAAAAACCACACCCAATATTTCGCTTAGCAATCTGTATGGACAAACTCCAATATACTTTCTAGAGAATCAACTAGACAGTCAGACTCAATATAAACAAAAAGTATATCAAAGAGCTTTTATCTCTATCTCTCGATTTAAATCTTACTCAAGCAAACTGCGAGTCTCAATTTAAATACAAGAGAGATAAACTTGGATGGTACCAAAGACCAATATCCAAGTGTCAATCAGTTTAAATCAACAACCAAAAGGTCGGATATTCTAATTGATTAAACAACGCACAACCTGTATTATTTCAATTATATAAACAAATATAATGCGGAAAAAGAATAACACAGACACCAGAAATTTGGTTAACGAGGAAACTGCAAATGCAGAAAAACCCCGGGACCTAGTCCAGATTGAATATATACTGTACTAAGCCGCTACAGACACTAGACTACTCCAAACTAACTTCGGTCTGGACTGTAGTTGAACCCCAAGCACTCTCACACTGATTCAAGGTACAGTTATGCTCCTACGTCTCTGATCCCAGCAGGTTATTACGTACTTGATGCCCTTAGCTGTCTCACCCACAACTAAGAGTTGCTATGACCCAAAGTCGAAGACTTTAATAAACAAATCTGTATCACACAGAAAAGTCTACGATAATAGATAAATCCGTCTACCACGAATATACCTACGAGTTTTGTTCCGTCTTTTGATAAATCAAGGTGAAGAAGAACTAATTGATAAACCGGTTTTATATTCCCGAAGAACAACCTAGTATTATCAGTCACCTCACAATAGTCTTAATCGACGCAGCGAAAAAAGATATTGTGGAATCACAAACGATGAGACGAAGATGTTTGTGATTACTTTTTATATTGCCTATCGGAGATAGAAATCTCAAGCCAATTATTACAATTGTACTCGTAAGATAGAAACAACAATATCAGATCACACAACTACAAGAAAAGTAGTATCGGTCTAGCTTCACAATCCCAATGAAGTCTTTAAGTCGTTAACCTGGTTTAGAAGAAGAAACCAAAGGTTAAAGGAGAATCGACTCTAGCTTAGCACAACTAGTATCACACAGAATGTGTGGGGATTAGTTTTCCCAGTTGCTAGAGTTCTCCTTTATATAGTCTTTCAAATCAGGGTTTGCAATCAATGTTAGCTTAGTAACAAAGCATTCAATATTCACCGTTAGATGAAAACCTGATTAGATTCAAGCTAATATTTATCAACTGTTAGATCGAAAACATAGCTTGTTATACACAAATGAAATGCACGTTATTGGGTTTGTGTAACCGTATCCAAACTTGTACATTAGTTGGTTCAACAATAGCTAACCAAATGGTTAGGCATATGATCACTTTCATATCAACCATATTCTTCTTCACTATAACTAGTTCAAATGAATCAAATGAACTAGTTAGAGAGTTGTTCAATTACAAGGAAATCTCATGTACTACACAAGACACAGTTGAAGCAAAAACGGTTTAATTATCATGAATCGGTTCATGAACTCTATAGCCACGGTTTGCAATTGCATTCCTTAGTTTATAAAGATAAGTTCACTAAACATCGTTTTTAGACATAACCTACTTAAGTTCACGGTCTTAAGTTCCCGGATGGAGTTCACAAACTCCAGCAGAAATTCTCGGGTTTGAGACTTCGCCAGTTCGCGGACTGGGTTCGCGGACTGAGCTCACGCACTACTCCGGTTCACTTGATCAACAAAGTTCGCAAACTTCGGTCCAAGTAATAAGGACTTATACATATATATGTTTCCACAACAATTCTTATATCCTCCAAATGGTTATACAGTCTAAACTCTCATTTCAATTATTGAAACATTCTCAAAGGAAGTTATATAGTTGTTATTCACAAACCATTTTCGTCAGAGCAATTTTCAAAGTGATTGAAACATAACATGACTTTCGTCACTAGGTAAAGATGAACTTGGATAAAGCGAAGGTTTACCAACACATATTTCGAGAACTAGATAGGCGAGGTAATCTCGGCTCGAAATACCAAATGTGTATAATATAAGTCTATATAGCAAAACGACTTTTGTCTCAATATAGAAGATAAATAGACTTTTGAGTGATAGATAAGTTCAAGTCTCCACGTACCTTTTAGTCGATGAAGATCCACCAGTTCCTTGAGTAGTCATTCGTCTTGTATGATGATTGCCATGGATTTCTTGAGCTCAACTACACTTTCTATCCTAGTACGAGACCTTAGCTATAGTAGACTAGAAATCAAGACTTATAGTTTTGATCACTAACATTGACAAACATGCTTGATATAGGAACGCATGCTAGTTCGACCGAGCAATAAAAACTGATGCCGATCTACGCAACTAATCAATCAAATCTATCAAAGATAAACCGATTATAGTTGGATCCCAGCCGATCAAGTTTTGTGCACACCAAGGATTATGAACCCAAATCAGAAATATTATTCGTCTTCAAATCTTCTTGAATCTTCAATAAACACCTGCACACCATAACTTGAATCTCTTGTGATCAATCACGCACAAAATGGAGTCTGTTAATAGTGGATTATCACAAGACGTCTTTAGATCTATAAACAGTTCTAAATATCCCGTCAACACTTCGATCTAGTTTGAGTTGATCTTATATCAGAAGAGAAGATTCTCAAGAATAAACAAACTAGGTGCAATCAAAGTTCAACAACCGTTAGTCAATCAAATCAAATCGAAAACTAATAATACTGCAATTATCTAGTTTCCCACTAACGGTACTCATAGAGATTCTTGATCCCACATAAGTCTTTAAACGAGCGGTCGCAAGAGATTTTGCATAATTAGGGTACTTTCCTCTCTGAATAGACGACTCCACCAGTAACAACACAACAAGGTAGTTTTGCTAGCTCTTAGGGATAGTTTGCTCGAAATGCAAACTTGGGTATTTATAGACCAAGGAAGTTTGGACACCAATGAATTTCCAAAACCGAAAATATTCTCAAGATATGCAATATATTTCCAAATTCGTTTTTTGTAATTCCTAGAAATGCTCTGTCCAATATTAACCGAAAACCTACTAGAAAATCTCCAATTAGTAAATGCACATTACCAATTTTTATTTTCCAGAGATATGCATTTTAATTGCTAGTAATTAAAAGCATATAAAATTAAGAACCTTAATTAAAAGATTCTCAACTTATTTTGGTCCGAGATCTCCTTGAGTTATTAAGGAATATCTTTGAACAATAAAAGATAAGGGTCACTGAACATGTTCAAAGTATGTTGACATCTTATTTATTTGTAAATCCTATTTCATATTTACAATCTTGGAACCGATTATACCACACTTCCAAACAAGTTTAGAACTGGTTCATCTGATTTCCAAGAACTATGTGATTGATCAAATCAACACAGTAATCATGGTTTTACGGTTCTACCAAACATAAGGATCGGTTCTACCTTAATATGGTTACTGGGACCGGTTACATCAGTTACCAAATTGGTTACATCAATTTCTAGGACCGGTTACCATATTCTCATGGTATTACTTGTGATCAGGCACACCAGTTACCAGGATCGGTTACACCAATTACCAAGACCGGTTATACTAATTACAAGGATCGATTACACATTCTTTTGTGATCGGTCACACCAATTACTAGGATCGGTCACACCAATTACAAATATCGATTATACCATCTTATGTGATTACTTAGGATCGGTTACACTAATAAAAGTCGTACCAATACATAAGTCAGGAATTGTGACTAGTTTTACCAAGATACATAACAAATTATGATCGGTTCTACTAACTCACACATATTGGTAATCCAAAGATATACAATGAATAACAATACCAATAAGCCTAGCGATTTCCTTTTTGATTCATAAAACAAGTTCATGAATGTACTTCCTTTAAACAAATATAAACATTGTTTCCTAGGACGAAATCTTCACCTTTACCCATACACATAATCACAATGGCATTCACACGATTATGTCGATGTCTTATATATGAAGTTCAAAAGATAAGCGTTACAATTCGTATCCTAATTCCTTAACACTATGATCATACGATCATGTCTTACTACTAGAGTATAATCATTCACAGCTTCGCAGTTATGTTTTCAATGTAGCACGACTTGAAAGATACGTTAGGAATGAAACAGTTCAAGTCAAAATACTACTAACCTCAAGAGGAAGGATGATGTCGTCGTTGTAGCTTATTACTTCTTCAAGTCTTCGAGTAATACTTGTATGTCTCATAATCCTAGTCGTTCTAGCCTAACCTATAAGAAGTTGTCTCTAGTACATAATCAAACGAATCTTTAAATGAGTTTTGATTCACTAAAATATGACAACCAAACTTGACATACCAACGCTTGGTGGGTTCAACCGAGCTATGCTCTAACAAAAGGTCAAAATTGTAAAATCATGATACTGCATGTTTAATGTATGTGACGATTCATATTTTATGATACGTGAATCATTTCACGATCTCTGACTGCGGGAACATTCCTCTCAGAGCTATGATGAATATGTTTCTCGAAAGGCCTCTCAGCTGAGCGTTCGATGCTTCAGAGTCATTTTGTTAGGAATAATGACCCAACGGCTAGTTTTGAAAAAACTAGCCGTACGTCAAAAAAACCAATGCATCAACTCAATGCCTCAAAAAAATCATTGAATAACTCAATGAAGTCCCAGAATTACGTCCGGGAAGCATGGAAAAACCTTGCGGTATTATATTAGCCGGCTGGGTTTTAGGGGAAATGGGGATCGAATTTAGCTTACTTTTAATGAATTTGATGGAGGAAGCACTAGTGTGGGTATATTTTGCACCAAAAGAACTAGGGTTTGAAGGTGACGAAGGGAGATACTCGCTGCATATCTTAAGAGAGAGAAATGGTATGGTAAAAGGAGTATACTTTTCTTATTTATATGGCCCATCCAACTGCGACATCCATGGGTCAATTTTTGGGATACATTAGGAATTTGATAATTAGATAATATCCGGCTGGGGTATATTTTAAAGCTCGTGGTAGTTTGTTTAACTCCATCCAAGTCGTGGTATTGGGCATAAATATACCCCCGGATGTGACTTGCAATCATAATTTAACCAAATATAGTCTGACCGGGCTTCACGAATCTCTAAGAATAGTTTTCAAAGTTGTAACCTTGAGTACAGTTATATGAAGAACCTAGGTCATGAAAGACGAATTTAGCTCTACAGTTAGGACACGAGAATGCCAAGGATTGAGAAATCATGTTGCAAAAGTCTCTCTAATTATAGATTTTCAAGGATACAGATAGCTTCGAATTTAAGCTAAGATTAGCTTGAGATCCAAATAAACACTTTCTTAGTTTAGATGAAATTCTTATTAGGAATTCATGTAAGCATGTGAAAGCTTCGCCTTTCAGTTACATAAAAGAATATGCACTATGGTCCAGTTTTGGAATCGTGCACAATGATAGTTCATAGCGGAAAGTATGCCTTTGAACTTAAAAGCACTTAACAGTGTTCAATAACACTCAATACTGCAATATTTCACAAGCCAAAAGTGATTTTGTGAATAAAGTCGTCTTACAAGTGTCTATGAGAATTGTAGTAAAATAAAACATAGTCATATCGAATGGTTCGTGACCTTCTTCTAAACAAGAATAGGACAGGCTTGCAAACCTCTGGAAGTTCGTGAAGCCAGGCCATTGCGCGCAATCAGATCGGGGGATTTACAAATCATCCCTCATTCCTGAACTCACGTGTAAAGGGAACGCAAACCAGGTATGCAAGCCTCTACAGTTCGCGGAAACAAATTGACTAGGTAATCCATACAAGCATAGTTTTTAAAATCGTATGAGTTGACTCGTACGATTTGAGTCAATATTTAGTTATTCGAGTCAAATCGTATTTAGGAAATGTATCTTTTTAAGAATCGGCAAAATGCCAATTAAAATGTGTTTTTAGACCTCCATTTAACCAGTCAATTTTAACTTTCATTGCATTGCCAAATAAGAATAAATATTATTTAATATTTAAGAATCGGGAAGACGCCAATCAAAATACGATTCTAGACCTCGATTTGACTAGTTAATTTTGACTTTCCTTGCCAAATAAGAATAAATATCATGTAATACAAAAAGAAGTAAGGTTAAAGGGGTTCATACCCACGTCCTGCAGCTTAGTATGTTAATGACTGAACCACTATGACATCGAAATTATTTGATAATTCTAAACTTCTATTAAATATATATATATATATAACTTACAACTTGAGTTCCTAAATCATATTAACATTAGACAAAATAAAAATGACAGTGAATCTTAAATTCACGATTCAGCATACAATTCGATCCTTAAAACGAGAAAATAAATCGCGCTACGATTCGCGATATCACAATCTTACATACAAGTATGTGTACCTATGTTGCACGGACATGCCAAGAAAGATGCCGTAACCGTGTCGGACACACGAACAAACACGACACTTGTCGACATGCGATGGACACGCCACATCACGTGTCGCATAAAAATCGACATTAGACACTTTGCGGACACTAATTGGACACTTTGGGACACGCCATAAATTATTAATTTTGGATTGTAAAATCAAAATAAACTAAATGTGACGCTAGTTTATTTTCTTTTTAGTCAAATCCAAGCATTATTCATGAAAAACTTTACAATTATTCTATTATTATTAATTTTATTTAATTAGCAATCAAGTATTATACAAATAAGAACAATTATTTCATAAAGAAGATTGTTGTGAAATCTCATTTTAATGGTGGAGGTAATACATCTAACGTGTCCCCGTAATCCACTTTTTGGAGATTTGACGTGTCCCCGTAATCGTGTCGTGTCGTAACCGTGTCACGTGTCTGTGTCCGTGCAACATAGATGTGTACCTTGCACAGAACAGTTCTATATCTCTCATAATTGAATTAGAAACATTCCAAATAGCCATTTGATAATATCCACTGTTGCTTGGGCAATTTCCTAATAATCAACTTTGACAATAAATAGTTTGTGAACAATATATTGGTCTAACAAGATTGCTAAGGATCTAAGAACATCCATTGCTTGATATTTCGAGAGTTTAACCAAGACAAGCTTGAACTCGAAATTTCTTTTTGCAATATTAAATCTACAAAAATCACACGTCAACGTCTCACAAGATAAAATGGTAGATACAATGAGTAAATAGGATGGGTCAGTTTTCACATACCTCTTTGTTGATGAATTTCTCGCAAATGTCTTTGTTTGTTTTTCATTCTTCAATCTTCGAGGGTTATTCAATGATATCTGACACTCAACTACCATGCTCTAATCTTAGTCCGAGACTTGATTTTAGTAGTCTAGAAATCAAGATATAATTTTTTTACATCTGACACTGATAACAAGCTTGCGATAACAAAACTTCCGAATTCGACCGAGTGATGCTCCAACAATAAGTTACAAACGGGGACATGAAAACTCCAACTAAAAATACACAAAGTTTCAAATAGGCATCGACAATAACTTATAGGTGAAATATAGGATTTGAGCCCCCAAAAATTAGAGGGCCCTAGGGCATTGCTTATCCAGTTTATGTTGAACAACGATTCTGGGTGCTATTAGAACTATCATTACCATAATATTCATTTGATGTTTTCTAATGGAAATTGAAACCTCTAATTAACTCTTACCTTATATAGATCCAATTTATAATTTATTAATACCAAAAAATTTCATAAGTTTACTTTCAATAAAGAATTTGATCGTTTTGTGATCTGTAAACGCGCTTAAATAAAAAGTTTGCAAGAGGGATGCACCCAATCCTTATAAAATAAAACTACCATCATCACATGATTTACCAAAATTGGGTACCCACGTAACAATCCTGCTTAAACAAGGTGTTGTAATTCTTCATATTCTCTTTTATGTCGGTTTTGAGTATCTTGTTATCAAATTAGCCAAATTCTAGTATTAGGTATACTAGATTGTTTACAAAATTTTGTTGAAGAATTGAGAAACTCAACCTTCTCCATAGCATTAAGATAAGTTGTTTCATTGCTTAACTATTTCGCAAATAATTTATTGTTACACCTAACGCTATCTATATTATCATCATCCATGTCACAGTTAACAAACGTGTGATCCGGCATTGTAACTCGACAAAAAGAAACATGAACCATTGAAGCCATAAAATTCACACCGACAACATCCTAAAATGGATCGCAGGTAAGAATTTGATACAAAGATAATGATATCACTTTCTAATCAAACACAGGAAGCCCCGTAAATATCATAAGTTGTTTCATTACTACCCTTACATGTACACAAAATTGTGCTTTGAAGTCCACAAATAAACTTCTTGTTGACAACAAATTCTCGTAGGGGTATTAATTTGTTTAGGGGTGCACCATTTTAAAGGTTTAAGAATATTTTGTTTTATTTGAAATTTGGTACACATCCAAGAATTTGGTAATCCCCGGTAACAATTTTGTAAATCTTGATTCCATTGTTATTGTAGTTAAAAAACTAAGAAACTGAGAACCACATGCTTCAATTATCAATAAGTATTCCGTGCAAATTTTGTTTAAAGAGCCGTGATAGAATAGGATATTTATCTAGCTGAATGCTATACAACTAGGAAAATTGAATATGCGATCCATCCAAAAAGTAATTTTTTAGTGCCGAATATAAAATTAAAAAGAAATAGATATCTAACAAACTATGCGACCTTACGCAGAAAACAATACTCGTATCTTTGAAATCAAATAAACTTCCCGGCAGGTGGCCGTCCTAAATCAATAGTACGGAGGAGGTAGACGCATTTTTCCAACAGGTGCACACTAACCACGTCTAACCAGTAGTACTACATCAGGTCAGGTGCACACTAACCACATTCACCAGTACTTTCCTACCCACATATACATTTAGAATTACCAAAACACCCTCAAAAGCAGAATTTTTCTTTGATTTTTCTCCTCGGCTGAACAAAACCCAATTCTTTCACCAAAATGGTACTGTGAAATCACAATCCTAGTTAGTAAGTTCGCGAATCATTCACGAATTTTTCCCTATCACGAATTTTACCGTCTTATTCACGTACGTTTGCAACTCCGAACACAAGTCGCGTATTATGTGGCATTCCCGGATTATTCGCGAATCGTTCACGAATTTTACGTATCCCGAATGATACGTCCGCTTAATTCGCCATAAATTCGTTAGCTTTTACTTTTCAAAGACTCCACTTTTTGGGCTTTACTGCCTCCCGAGCATACACGACCGAATATTAGACGTGTTGTAATTTTTATGAAACAAAAACGACTGAAGAGATTTGAAGGTGAAGGTGAGAGATCTCAAACTCACTAACCAAGCATCTAAACCACCATACGACGTCCTCTTGGATAACTAATGTTGTATATATTATTAATATCATCATATTAAGTTTATTTTTTCTTTAATAACTCACACATATGCATAAAAATTGGTCTATGACCTTATAAATACAAATTATTTGTTATATATAGATACCGAATTTTCAGAGCCGAACTCACATTTATAAATCGAATTATACACGTATGTATGCCGTTCCGAATTACTGACGAATCACGTCCCATTGACCGAATTTTGGACCGAATCTGAATTTTACAAAACCGTATAATACTCGTACGTTGGTCGTTCCGTACGTTTGCCGAATCCCGAATTGCTAACTAGGATCACAACACTATAAAGAAAAACCATCAGACGGTCTAAAGTAAGTGAAATGTCATTATCGTCGCATCAACCTCCCAGTCTTTTAAAAAAACAGAATTGCCTTCACCTCCCCTGTTCTGCTTTTGCTATTGTTGTCTGTATTCATATTTATAAAAAGAGCTTTTAACCACAGAGAGCACATGAAGGTCTGCAGAGTTACATCATTTGTGAATATAGAAGAAAAATAAGACAAGGGTTTGAATAGAAAGGAGATAGGTTTTATTTGAACTGAGAAACCGGAGGTTTGGTTGAGAAATTAGATAATGTAGGTGGTTTCAAGGAAGCAGAATATTTGTGTTTTTTTTTTTTTTGGTTTGTTTTGATTTTTTTCCTTATTTTTAGTCTATTTTCTTTATTTTGCAGAAATTTGTTATTAACAGAGAGGGAAGAAAAGTTTAAAGAAAAACTGAAAAATGGAAGAAGAGGGTCAAAGGAATATGCAAGGATCAAACCCGGTAGGTTTATGTTGCTGCTTCCTCTCTCTGTTTCATACATGGAATGGGGTTTGGATTTTTTTTAATTATTCTTAAATTTTTTTCTTGATTTTTATCTTGACTCTAAGCAAAAAGGGGTTTTGTTCAAGTTGATTTTACCTGGATTTTTTTCTTCTTTTTTTGGATTTTCCATTACAGTTTTGTTACTAGAGTTCAGTTTCTCTGTTTATGTGATGGGGGATTTACTGATTTTACTGGTTTTTCCAACTTCATCTTCCATGAAAACCCATTTTGGGAGAAACCCTTTTACTCTAATGGTTCAGTTAGTGGGTTGTTGACCTATAAACTCACTATTGATTACTTGATCATGAAGGAATGGTGTCTTCATTCTAGGTCTGAGACCACTGAGAAAGGGGAAGACCAAAATCAAACTTTTAGGAAGATTCATGCTTTGGGTATGGATCCATGGGCCCAAATTCATGAATGGTCCAGTTAACTTTAACATTTTTCAAACACAGTCTACTTTGACACATTTTGGTACATATTCTGAAGAAAAGCATATAATGATGATAGCCTATATATATAGCCTGGTATTCTTTTACTTGTTCGAATCATGTTATTATACTTGTTAAGATACATCTTGGTATGCCAATATCAATGCAGCAGGTTTTACTTTTTAAGTATGGCATTTATTATCAGACTTTTGATATTACTAAGCATCCTATGCAATTATTCGAGATACATCAAGAACTCTACTGGGTCCAATGGTTTTATGATTTTCAAAACAAAATTATTAATGCAATTTTGGATAAGTTTCAATTTTTACAGCATTAAAAACTTATTATTTTTGTTCTATTGCATTAGAAACTGATTTTTCACGGAAACTGATTAGGATAGTCGAGATATAGGTACTATAACTATGTCATTTCTAATATAAAATTGACTATTATTTTTGTTCTATTACATTGGAAACCGATTTTTCACAAAAACTGATTAGGGTTGTATTTTTCACAAAAACTGATTAGGGTTGTCCAAGGCATGGATAAATCCGTCATTTCCAAGACAAAATAGGCTAATATTTTAGTTAAGGGTAATTACTGCATGCATTATATTCAAAGAAAAATTAATAAAAAATGGTTGGTTTCCCAAGCTTGAGATATATAAGAGAGACAGAGCCCAATTTCTTTTCTTGTTAATATCGTCTTTGATTTTGTTATTTTTCCTCTCTGCAACTCTTATCTCTTGTGAATTAGTGCATGTCACTGTAGGTTGAGTGATCACTCTTCAATGTGTCAAGTTTGATTGTTAAGAACTTTAAGAGTGACAGTAGTTGTTTAGGAAGTGAAAGTTGAGTGATTAGTTAAAAATCTTATTATATAAAAATTAGGAAAGGGGAAAAAGCAGAAAAGGGGTTCAAATTCAATTAGAAGTTGTGGTGATACTGATACTAGTTTTTCAAATTGTGATCTTAAACATCATGGAAAGATTCCAAGAGAGGTATTAGTTTGATAGTGCCAGAACACTACCTATACAATCAGTTAATTATGTTATTATTCTCTCTCTTTTTTTTTTTGATAACAATTATGTTATTATTCTCAGTTTTTGTCCGCTGGAGTAATTCCTAAAGCGTGGGTCATGGGCACCGTCAATCTCATACTTAGATATATTCTCTTTTCATTGTGCAGAATCGACCCTGTGATACTTGTGGGGATGCTGGCAATTCAAGCCTTCTAGAAACTTGTTTCATTTGCAAGGTTTCTAAAGAGCATATGTATGTACTCATTTATCTCTTCTGCTAGTGTATGTATTTCATTTTGCTGAGTACTCCAAGATATCTTTGCCATCTTTTGTGTTTTTTTCATTTTGTTGGGTATTGGAATCGGTCCTCTTACGGGTGTAAATTGATTAGGTTTTGCTTGTCAGTAGTTCCATATCTCTTCCATAGCAAGGTTGCATACTTAACACGACGAGTGTTTCCTAGTTAGATGCTCAATGCTATATGATTATATCACATTTCTGCATTTTTCTACTGGGATTAATTAAGAAACTGCCAAAACATGTGTTATAAGTCCCATAAGAGTCAATAACTATGTATTGAGCATCAATTATTATAGCATGGGATGTTCACTGTTAAGCAGTAATTGGAATCGAAAACTGATTCAGTCACATTTAAGATTTTCTTTTCGAATTTGATGCATGATCTCTGTCTTTTCCAGACATTTTCTTTTTTTAACTATGGTTTGAGTGCAAAATGATTTAATCTTTGAGGTGATTTAAATAGTACCAGCGTACCACACCAGAGTTTTTAAGTACACAGTACATATGTGCACACACTATTGTGTCATTCCACAAGATTGGTAGCAATCGAGATCAAGCTCCCAAAGGTATTCTAATTTTGCCCGTCAGAATCTGCACTCTCGTTAGGTTTTACATCTTAGACATGTAGTAAATTGGATGCAAATAGCGGGGTTCCTTTACTGTAAGAATGTAGAGATGTAACCATGGTAATGTGGGTGGCAGTGGAAGAAGGAGATTATTAAAATGTTGAACAGTGATATAATCACATCTGGAACGCATAAACCATGTTAAGCTGGGCCAGGCGTTTTTCCATATAATTCTTTCGATCATTGAAATAATACTGGAGATAGTTGAATGTCTTTTGTCCTCCTATTTTCAGCTATTGCATGGGCTTTGGAAGGAAGATGCCTGAACGTCCAGAAAAATGGTCTTGTGCAGCATGTTCTAAGAGTGAAATCATGACCAGTGTGCAACTTCCGCGTAAAACATCAGAAAATCCTCAAACAAAGTTAGGTTCGCGTCTCATTTCTGCTGCACGTTCATCGCGTTCATCAAGAGATTATATAAAGGAGGTTCAAACAGGAAAGGTAAAATACCTTGATGTTGCAGATGCCGTTAAGCTATCAAGCGGAGAGGCAGCTGGTATGGCCAGGATGGGCTCACAGACTGGTTCTTCTAGAAACCTGAGTCATATAACCTCAAGAAAATATCCTGCTTCTGTGTCTGAAGCATCGAAGAGGTTTTCCACAAGTCCCTCACAACATACATCACCTCCTGGATATTTTAGCTTTTCAGTGCCTACTAGGGGACAACCTAGCATAAAACAGACACAAGTTACTAATACTTCTCTACACTCACATGCGGGGAAACTGAAAGTGAGAGATTCTGATGCCGAGTCTGAAACGTTGAAGAGGTTTTCCACAAGTCCGTTACCCTCACAACATACATCACCTCCTGGATATTTTTGTTTTTCAGTACCTACTAGGGGTCAACCTAGCATTAAACAGCCACAAGTTATTAAGACTTCCTTACACTCACATGCGGGGAAACCTAAAATGAGAGATTCTGATGCCAAAACACATCGTTCTCCATCAAATTGGTCCCGACCTATCGAAAGTGTTGCAAATGATAAGCATAAAGTGACAGAATTGTCAAGAAAAAACAAGCCAGGTAAACCTTTTTGAGCCTACATGAGCTTCGTTATTACCTGTTATCTGGAATTTCGGTTACATCGAGTTATATACCAGTTGTTAATTGTGAAGTTTTTTTCAGGCACTGAGGTTGTTAAGCCACCAGTTAAAAAGTATGTTCTACAGGAGGAGAAATTTCACGCATCTCCCCCACCTGCTAAACCAGTTGGAAGCTCAAAGCATGTAAATTCACCATCTCAAGAGTTTGTTCTACGGGAAGAGGAATCATTTCACGTATCTCCCCCACCTGCTAAACCAGTTGGAAGCTCAAAGCATGTTAAGTCACCAGTTGGAGAGTTTGATCTACCTGAACAGGAATCAGTTCACGTTTCTTCTCCACCTGCCAAAGAAGTTGGATGTTCAAAGGACGGATCTTCATCTAAGGAATATGATATGTTTGAGAAGGGGCTTCCGGACCATCTTTCTATAAGCGCCACATGGAAGTGAGTAACTTCTGCCTTTTCTCTCTATTTGAATAATACTGAAGAAGTTACTGCTTCTGTACGATGTGCCTGTTCCATGGAATGTACATCCTTCTCAAAATTTCTGTGCATATAAACAATTGTTTGTCCATGCTTTACTTAAGTTCAAATTGTTCTTCTCCAGGGGAAGCTTTGAGATCATGGGCACAACTCTTATGGATGGGTCGTACGAAGGATTACAGGCTCATCCCCCTCGAAAGGTTCATGTAAAAGCAGCCAAGGCTTTTAAGGAAATGCCTAGACTGCTGCAATTTAAGCTGCATCCTCGTAGCGATGTTTATGTTGAGAATTTTAATAGATTATGTCCTACTAAGGATGATATTGCCCTTTATTTTCTCCCTGGAGACGATGAGAGGTTTGATACTCATCTTTTTGTCAGTTTCCATCTGTAATTTTGTTCTTGGTGAGGGTAAAAGAATAATCTGTAGTATTTTGCTATCCTATTTGTGCTGCAGATCCACAAAGAACTATCATATCCTTTCTGATTTTATCGTATCGAGGGATTTGACCATGCGGAGCTGCTTGAATGATGTCGAGTTGCTGATATTTACCTCGAAAAAGTTGCCTGCGGATTGTCAGAGTGAGTTTTTCGGTTTCATTGGTACTATAGATTTTATTAAATTAATCAATATATGAGGACGGTAAAAAACATTATTGCTTTAAGAGGGAAAGTCTAATAACGAAAAAACAGCTAACCACACACAAATAGTGTTAAGCTATTTAAAAGGAGTACATTTCCTTCACTTTCAGTGCCCTCCTTTCAATTACAATATTCCTTACCTTTTGAACATGAGATTATAATTTAGTTGGTCAGGACGTGACAAATGTGTAGAGTTTGGATCAGTAAGCTTTTTGTCTTTCTTTTCGAGAGGATGTCATATTTATAATACTCCGTATGAGTTAAGGCCTTAAGGGGTATGCTATTCAAAGATATTGAAAGCCTCCAAATGGTGACTCACCATGGATCGATGGCGCTTATGTATGAAGTTTTTTTAATTGTGTTTTAGTTTCTATTTGTTTAGGGTGTATGTCTCTTGTAAAGAGTTTTTGCTTGAAGAAAAGATATTGATGTTTCTACTCTGAACAGAAATTAATTCGAAGTTCTATCTATGTGGAGTTTTTCGATCTGTGAAGAAGCACCGTTCTTCTCCGGAACCTTCAGCAAAGAGTCCCCCAAACAACTTTGATTCTTATGTTGACCAACCGAAGTGCCGTCCTTCTAGCAAGCCTTCAGAGATGTGTCGGCATAAAGGGAAAAACTATTCCCAATGCAACAACTATGACTCTGATGCTGACCGAGTGAAGCACCATCCTTCCACAAAAGCTTCAGAGGAACATCAGCAAAAAGACAAAGACTATTCACCGTGCAACAACTACGACTCTGATGCTGACCGAGTGAAGCATCATCCTTCCACCAAAACTTCAGAAAAGAGTCTGTTGAAAGACAAGACCCACGATACTGATGTTGACATACCGAGTATCATCAGAAGAGACTCAATGGGAATCGATATGGACATCGACATGGTGGGAGGAAAAGATGTCAGGAAAACAGATGAAGTCGTACTGAAATCAAATTGTGTGGAGAAAAGAATGCAGGTTGATGTAAAAAGTACGAAAAAAGTGTGTTCAAATGTAATAAATGCATCCAAGAGGTCTGACGATTCAGCAAAGCAGCCTATATCAACAATCAAAAAAGAGCAACCTCAATGTGATGCTCCTCCTGGATTCTCAAGACCAACTATCCTGGAACCTCCTCCTGGGTTCTCGAGACCAGCTACTGCTGATGCTGCTATCTTGGAACCTCGTCCTGGGTTCTCGAGACCAACTACTGCTGATGCTGCTATCTTGGAACCTCCTCCTGCATTCTCGAGACAAGCTATACAGGCAGCTTTGTTGGAACCTCCTCCTGGTTTCACCAAGCCTGCCAATGATTTAAGCTCCTTGAAAAGAAAGCAGATTAGTTTGGACGCTTCGACAAGCGAGTACTTTCAAGTCTCCCCTGTTCAGCGTCAGAAACACATACAAGTTTCAGATTCTCAAGAGTTTTACTCACAAAATCATCAGGTATAGTCCTAAACCCGTCGAATGAAGTGTTCTTTTGTGCGGCTGAAGAGTCATTTTGTTTTAGGCAAATTCCAAATAGTCCTTAACAAATGCCTACACATGTTTCTGTCCGTCGCTAGTTTGACACACTCTTTGTGGGCATAACTATGTCAGTCCGAATGGCAGGACAAATTTCTTTTAAGTTTTTTTGCTAAATGGTCTTAAATGGGTTACTTCTACCATTCAGCAAAAGCAGAAGATTAAAAAGTAACTTTGTGCATCTTTTGACCTACACAACTTTGTGATTAAAAAGTTGAACTCTGCTATATCCAAACTAGTCTTAGATTATCTAAACATTTATTATCATTAGTTATACAAATATCAGTTAGAACTGAATGTGATAATATAAAAATGCCTTCAGCAGGTCACCGATCATTGCCTTCAAATGCAATCGGCCAGCATAGATCATAAGCCAGCTGCAGAAAAGGAGAAGAGTTCTGAATGCAAGATAGATGGGGCACCCAGTAGGATCAACGGAATCTTGAACAAAGTCCCCAAAAAAGAAGATGACTGTTCAGATAGTTTGATGCTGACTCTCCGGTTCGATGATGAAGTAGGGGGATGGCAAGCACATTGATAAGTAAAACACAGAGAGCCAGGTACAGATAGAAAGAAATACCAATATTCATACTGCCATGTAAATCCTTTTAGATGTAGTGTTTAGAGATGCTGATCCAAATGTTTTTGAGATACTGGATCAGTTAGAGTTTGAAGTTGTTGTTCAAACTTGTAACAGCTTGTAGCAGATACTCTTCAAGTTTCTCCAGTTCAGTCACTTCCACCTTACTCCCCTGTAGATCTCACCAAAGAAACAAAATTGAATGCAATGAATTTTAGTCTTGCATTTTTAATTTTAATCAGCAAAACTTAAAGAAATTTGCAAATTTTTACCTTGACAGATAAGGTAGTGAGACAAACACCTTTGAAGGAGCTAAAATTGTTGTCCATAATTTCAAACCCCAGAGAAGTCATTAGTTCCAGCAATGTGGTGAAAATACCTCTTCTTGAATAGCATACTATCTTGATGCACAATTTATTTTCTTCTAAGTAGCTTACCTTAACTTCCTCCTGCATTACTCAGTTCATTAGTATGGTAAAACTCAAACAAAGAGCAGTCCTAACTGTTTAATTAGCGAAAAAGGAAGGCTAAGAACAGTTGCATTACAACTATACTGCATTTCTCAATATTTTGATCCAGTTCAACTTGGACCTGAGTCTCCTCTATTTCTACTGCTCGAGGAAGTACTGTAGTATCCATTTGTTCAAGACAATCACTGAGACCGTCTACTTGTTGTTTTAACGCGTTAATGTATGTTATTGCATCGTCTAGAGTGGCCGCTTTAGTCATCTGAATTCAGAAAGAAAAATTAGCTCATGATATTTGATATGTTATGGTTCTGATCATAGTTTAAAAATGATATTACGTTACTGATAATAGGAACCGCGGCACGTAAATCCTTGATTCTTTGGTTAAGTTTTCCTCTTCTTCTCCTCTCAGCATCCAAGTTTTTAGACTTGAATTCCATGATCCCATGTTCATTGAGTTTTCCTCTACCTCGTCCGCTGCCGCAACCTGCAAACTTCATTTCTATAATGTGGAAGGCTTAGAGGTTGAGAAAGAAGGAAACTATATATATTTGAGAGAGCAAGAGCATTCTAGGTAGCTGCTGCTAGTCATGAGACTATCAGTGGAAGTGAAGGAGGAACAGGGGAAATATGTTTGTTTAGGATGGTGGGGGTACGTTTGTTAGGACCGTACAATAATTTTGTTGGTGTAGAGAGACCATTCCATGGAGATGAATTAGTTACAGTTATAAATATCTTAACTGAAATGTACTTTTGATTGTGAAAATTGAAAGTAACTCTGACAACTACCTCTCATGTAGTTGCTTGTTATTATTGTGTGTCACAATTGTCCAAGTACCCTCATTTCAGAAGGTAGGTAACCTAATCAAAAACATCATTGTCCTTCACATGCCGTGGTCTTCAGACACTTCACTCTCCACTTGTGTTGTGGAAAATTTCTCTGGGGAATAAAAAAAGTGCGCATCCAGGGAATCGAACCCTGGTCAGTACCGTGGGAGGGTACTATGATACCACTACACCAGATGCGCCCTTGGCGTTCCTAGTTTATGCTGAAGGATATTTGAACCTTTTAATCTAGATTGTAAATAGCCCACTTGGCTTTTGATTCTTAGAATTCCCTGGCGAGAAGCTGCCATATTGTTTGGTTTCTCTAAATTTATTTTGTCAAACCTAAAGTTCAAAGATATGGATTAAGATTATGGCACGAGCAAAAGTTTTGGGCGGTATTTGTTTTATTGGGAAATTATTTTAGGAGTATGAGAAAATTCCGCAGACTATATATTTAAAAGAATCGTCATGTTTCGTGTTGTCTTTCGATTTTCCTTTTCCTTTTGATCTTCTGGCTTCTTAAACATTCAAGTATGTCTTAAAAATTTGTGAATTTTGATTACAGGAAACTAGTGTATGAATATGGGTTGAAAAAATTGAGATGATTAGGGTAATTGGATGCCGGTGGTCAATTCCAGAAATTAGAAGCAAAAACAATATGTTTCACGAAGATTTGGCATTTTTACTTTCAAAAATCATTCTAAATTACAACTTACGAGTTTTTTTATTCAGAAGCCGAAAAATAATTTCTTCTAAGTTGTATTCAAACAGGTTGTGAGGGGTATTTTCCTTTACTTCAAAGCACTAACTTACTTGACCCTTAGTCTTAGTAGTTTGGCTAAGTCTGATGGCCTTGTATATGTTTTGGTACCATTAGTGGCCGCGTTTTCTCTGCTTTCTTATAGCATGTGAGGAACATTATGATAATTATTAGTGAGGATAACTTTTTTTTTTACCTAAAGTAGATTAAGGGGTAGATTCATGCGATAACCATTAAGCTAATGCTCATTGTGTCAATGCAATATAATTGCTTACATGTTAAACCATCAAAATGCATGATCTTGGAAAATTCATGAATGAAGGAGAAAGTCGCTCTAATATACAATAAAAAATCTATATGTTTAAAAACACTAATAAAAAGTATATGATTTTTTTCACTGAAGAAAAAGACAACTAAATACAACTTGAATAATTGTTTTAGATACCAGAGTTTCTAATGTTACCCAATATGATAACATATTTTATCGAGTAAAAAAAACAATCAGATGTTTGAGGAAACTGAGAAAGCATGTCCGACAAGCTTTGGTGCAATATGCCCTATAAAAAAAATACTCATTGGCTTTATATATTTTATCAGCTAACCCATTGGTTGAATGTAGGGGACAAAAAAGAAATATAACTTGCAACAGGATATTTTATACAAAGGACGACTCTGTTGTGAGAAAGGTGTAATTCATTTCTTAACTTAATTACAAACAAAATTTAGATACAAAGAGCTAAAGTAGACCAAAGCATGCTATGCCTATACAATTGTGTTTCATGATAATGTACATCAACTCTTTTGTACTGGCGAGTTTCATTGTAAGTTTTTCTTTTGGCTCTTGTAAAGTTGAAATCTTATTAACCATCTTGTTATATGATAGGTTCCAAATATTGCATATTTTTATAACATTTTATTGGCATTTAATCCCGTCTCATGTGCTTTAATTTCCTATCTTATACCAAAGTATGGATTTTACTGTTTTCAAGTATAATTATTGTATCTAATTTAATTTTGTGATTTTAGGTAGTTAAATAAAACTTGGAAGTATGGAGAAGCAAAATGAGCAGAGAAATGGGTATCTGGTGACAACTGAAGATAAGGAGTAAAAGGTAATGAAGAGTAAAAAGAAGAACTTGTGCGATCCGTTGGCGCACTCATAAGAAATCCGTAGGCACCAGTGAACATGTCAATCACGTATTCATGCCTTACACTAGAAAATACTTCTTTCCCAAACACCAAACGTAGGTGTTACTGAGAAACACCCTAGAAACACTTTTCTTCGCAAAAATCCTGATGACCAGAAGCTTCAGTTTTGTCTCAATTCACTCCATCTTCTATATTGTGTATTATAACCACCACGACCTCACCCCTCCCCATCCACTCCACCTTTCCTTTATACCCAACCTAAACACACATCAAACCTCCAGTTCTCTCTTTCTCTCACTCAATCTTGTCAACAACCGTGACCTAGCTCGAGGTTTCATTATTCAAACAGTAAGAGGAAGATGAATATAATTGAGCATGAAATTTTATATCAATCTGTAATGACTAGGTCAGTAAAAGGCAGCGCCATACTGAAGACAGTGAGTGGTCAAGATGAAGTGGTTCACTTTTGATTAGACAACTAGTAAGTGACAGAATTCTTATACCTAATTTTATGGTTGTCTACTATTGATATCTGATGGGAATTTTATGTATAAGAAGAGAGGAGGGTTATAGAGGAAAATGATTCCCCGAGTAGCCGGTGCACTAAGCAATATGTTCATTTTCATTAGTTTTCTATCATGTTCTAATTTCTTAGCTAGGACTTTGATGAAGCTCTTAATCTAATATTAGATAATTTTGGTTATGAATTTGTTCTTGTTGTGCTTAACTGCTTAAGGATAAATTTAACCTTTATGCTACAACATATTACTTTCACCTTGTTTGTCATGCAACCTAAGTGGTTGCAATAGTTCGATGTTGTTGTACTTCAATTCATGCTTAAATGAATCGATTTGTCTTTTGATTAGTTGTGCTTTAATCACAATTAATGCTTAGGATGAATACTTTAGTTGCCATATATTATCCATCTTTAGATCACCTTGAATATGCGGCAGACTCGAATCTTCACTGCTATTCATTAAAGGGAGAAAAGTAATATCCATAGCTTAATTATCTAGTGCAGGTTAAGCAATGGATTCAATTTCCCTAGTTATTTCTAATTGCATTCTAATCTTGTTTTTGTAGTCTAATCATTCATACTATACATATCGACAAGCCCATCTGTTTCTAAATTAATACTAGTAGATCTTAGAGGTTTACTTTCATCGATCCAACTCCCCATAGGATCGACCTATATTTTCCATTGTCTTAGTTATAGACGCCGTGCT
The DNA here is from genome assembly GCF_003573695.1 of Papaver somniferum. Lineage (NCBI taxonomy): Eukaryota > Viridiplantae > Streptophyta > Magnoliopsida > Ranunculales > Papaveraceae > Papaver > Papaver somniferum. Next base: position 13,120,121 of record NW_020628818.1, on the reverse strand, counting down.
CTTTTGGTTTATAATCGCATGTTTCTAAGCCTACCATTATAAAGAAAACAACTTACATTGTTGAGTGTGTGAGTGGAAAATAGCATATTGACAGGTAGCTGCATCTATGAAGGAATATGTAAGATAAGAAGGTAAATGAGAAACATCAAAGAGGTCCTAAAAGATGATTACACAAGAATCAAGGTATCTACCGCTTCGACTCCGAGGTGACACATGGAATGTGAGTCAAACTAATGTAAGTTCAAGTTTGAACCAGAGATAAAGCATTAAATGCGGCTTTAGTAGGAATAAATTACAATTGTAGGAGAAAATATGATGTTTTAGATCGTTCGACAATACGTAGATCGAGTTGCTAACCGCTGGAGGAGAACATACGAAATATTTCAGCGGAAGGCATGCCCGAGCGATAAGGAGAAGTACCAAAATTTATTAGTCTGAGAAGCACCCAAGCATACCTTGTGAACTCCTACTGTCTATAAATATCCAACTTATGTAACGGAGAGGGACACGTTTTGAGAGAGCTGGTCTTAGAGAAAACCTTTATGAGAAGAGAGATGATGAGAAATAGTAAAGTAAAAAGAGAGTTCATACTTGCAGATCCTGAGTGAAAGAGTAATACCTTGCAATATCAACAATACAACACACTTTCCTTCTCGTGGATGTAGGTCTTGAAATAACCGAACCACATTAACTGCTTATGTTTATACTTATTTATATGCATTTTACTTATTATTGTTGTTATATATCTTTGAATTTTCATACTTTATAGTAGTTGGATCTTTTTTGGGTGTAGTAGTTGTCAGATTTTATGCAACTACAAAGTTACTACGTATGATCCGAAAAATAAACATGTTACGAGTACATAATGAACAACCAAAGATATGAATATAGGTGAACTTGGTATGGTAAAAGGGTACATTTCAAATCTCTTTAAAACTCGGGAAAAAATTCAGACTAGTAATACAAATTCCAGAGTTGTTTACTGTAGAATTTACATTTACTTTAAGTCTTGCAGGCATATAGCCTTATATTTGGATGTCTATGATGATATCTTTTCATACAATTATTTGTAGTCGTTGGGAATCTTAACTCATGCTTATGCAGTAAGCACTCACTTACGTCAGACAAATTGAGGGTGTAATGTTTATCAGTAACTATTAGTAGGAATTGGTTGAGTTATTAGATGATCATACAATTGTTTCAAAGAAAGATCCATCCAAGGCATGCCAAGGTTAACCTCACATACTAATTGTGTTATAAGAACAAAGAAACCCTGGATATCACATATAAAATATGTTTTCAAAGACGAGCTATATAGAAATATCCAAGGGTATAAAGGAAACATGCATATTTATGTCCAAACATCAAATCTTTTGTATCAACTCGAGGCTACTTGACTGTCTTCTTTATTTAAGAAAAATAATTTTAAAAACATCATACCAATACGTGAAACATTTATTCTAATGAGATGTTTGAGGAGACTGGCTCTACAAATCTCTAATAATGGGCTATCCTCTATAGGTTCTGTAAATATGTTTTTCTAAACCAATTAACAGTCCGCCATTACTACTTTTGAATCTAAGGTTTAGGTAACATAAGTTTCTAAACAACCCATATTATAGGCTAACTATTGTATTTGGTGGCTTCTATATTATTTAATGTAACAACGTTGTTTAATTTAAAAGTTAATAAAGCTTACAAAGAAGATGATGTTGAATTAAGAAATGAAATATGAGACACAAGGCAAAGCTTATAGAGGCTTGCCATATTTCAAACAAATTTTTCTTTTTGGTGGTTTTGCCGTGTATAATTTATCATTTAAGTAACATAGATGCTTGCATTTTGAATCGCATGTGTATAAGTCTAATAAATTAAGATCCAAACTAAAATAATGAAAACGAGGATGCATCAATTAGAAGTCACGCACAAAAATCACCATGTAAACCAACAATATCAAATATCAACTTTTATTACCTTCTTAACAGTGTATCCATGGGGTTTAGTCAATAAGGTATTGACCAACACATTTCATTGTACCGCTTTCCTTAGAGTTGGATAACAAGACTTTTTGTACTAGGATGTCTTCTTCCTTCGCAATTGCTTCAGCAACATCGACGAATTCCATGGATATTTTTAGTTTTCACAAAAGTTCAAAAATTCCATGTACTCATGATTATGTTTCTTACTCAAGATTTTATGGATCCCAACAACACCTAAGAACAAACAAATATCAAGATATAATCAGTACATTCATCTTCAAAGAAAAGTCCAAAAACACAAAGTTTATGATAAATCAGAATATAAGGAGTTTTGAAAAAATACTCATTGTTAGAGCACTTGCAAAGATGACAGTAGACAAAATGAATATAATGATTGAAGATATTTTTAGTATGGAATTTAGTTTCCTAACGAAACATTGCCCCAAAAATGCAGCAGCTACTGCAATTAGATAAAGAGTTGCATGCACCCAAAATTACACATAATTAAGTGTCACAACATTTGATTTTTTACATGTACACGATATCGATATTTAAACGTTCAAAATAAATATCGAAATGTGCAAGTATACATACCGTATGGAATTGGGAACCTCTTCAGAGAGCAGAACTTTACCACAAAAATTGATGATGAAAACATCATCATAAAGGTTGCAGTTGCACTTGCCACTTATAGAGAAATGGAAATTCCACCAACATTAACAAATTTCTTATATTTTTCTTCATGGTAAAGAATCAAGACACCCACAAATTTTGTGCAACTGTTTATATTTTAAAGAAAAAATTTGCATCAACCATCTATTCTTACATTCCCTATGCCATAAATCGATACAATCAAAAAAATATCTAAGTCAAATAATGCAAAGGGTGTACACATTTTCCTCTTTTTTCCTTAACAACAACTTGTTTCCTCGTGTGATAATAAATATAAGCACTTGAGTCAATCAAAGCAAAAGGATTTAATGTTTTCCTCAATTATTTTCCTCAACTATTGATAGATCCCTAGGAATCTTGTTGGCACTTAAAAACTTAAGTAGGATTACGTGTACCACGTGGGCACAATTTATTGTCATAATCATCTATTTTCTCGATTTACTGGTTACAATGTTTAAGCGTTGATATCTATTCTTTAGATTTGAAAATTATCCGTTAAAGTGAGTGAAAAATAATTTTTGTACTTGGGGAATGACTCCAAGTACACGAATCCGCTCTGATACCATTTGAAAAGGCAACTTTTTCGTTTGATAGGAGTATGAACATGTGTAGTCCTTTTAACAATCTAAAGAATAACTTTTAATGTGCAGAAGTAAAAAGCACAGACACACAAGAACTTTGTTAACAAGGAAAACTGTATTTATAGAAAAACCCTGGGACCTCTTCCATCTTTGAACACCACACTGTATTGAACCACTACAAACACTAGCATATTATTAGACTGCGAACTAGAATGTAATTAATACCGAATTAACCTTCATGAAATTCAGATGAAATCGAGTTCCTTATGTCTCTTGAACCTCGCAAGATTTTACGTACTTGATTTCCTTAGCTGACATCCTTTACAGCCTAAGAGTTGCTTAAACCTCGGTGAAGTTTTTTGTTACCTATGTGCCTCAAACAAACAAGAGTATGTGATTTTCCTTTGATATGTTTCAATCTAGGTTTGGAAATTTTTTTGTAGTAGACAAAGTACAGTGTAGTAAAGAAACCTGGATACTATTCACCTCTCAAGAACAATCCAAACAAATCAAAGGAGAGTTTATATATCTATCTTGAGGAATCAAAAAGTCTGACCGAAGAGAACTTTTATGATGTGTATCTATTTTGTTCCGATCTTAAGTCCCTTAACTTTAACAATCAGTGGAAAAAATCCGTATACAAGATTTATCAGGTCAAAAGATAGTCTGACCAGTCTTCACAAATCCTAAGTGAAATCTTCAAAGTCGTAACCTAGAATGGAATACTATGAAGAACCTAGGTTATATAGGATGACTCTAGTTTTGGAACTAGGACACAAGAGCGACAAGTTTCAATAGTCTCTCTATTTATAAATTTCCAAAGCTACGAATAGGTTTTAATTCAAGCTAAGTTTAGTTTGATATCCAAGAAAATACTTTCCCAGTTCAGATGAATATCTTATTATGAATTTGTGTAAGCATGTTAAAATGCCTTGAGATTTCATAGATGCATATGCACTATGGTCCAAGATTCTGAAACCGTGAGGAAAGTATGTTTTTTTAACTTACAAGCACTAGTGGTATTCAATAACACTCAAGAATAAACAATAATCCACATGCCCAAAGTGACTTTGTGAATAAAGTTATCTCAAAAGTGGCTACGAGGGTAGTAGCAAAAACGAACATAGTCGTATATAATAGTTCATGAACTTCTGCAAATACTGAAAATGGAAAAGTTTACAGACTACCGGCAGTTCGCGAGTTTAGGGCACATGTATTTGCAAATCTTGGCAGTTCGCGAAGTCATATGGTAAGGGTTTGTGAACCTACCCCATTCTCGGACTTCAGATGTAAGGGGTTTGAAAACCTCTATACAATTTGCGTAATTAAACTGATTATGTTATCATAAAAGTATGTGTTCCTTGTACCAAGAAGTTTTAATTTCTCATAATTCAATTTGTAAATATCTCATAATTCAGTTTGAAACATTCCCAATAGACGTAGACAATATGCATTGTGGCCTGGGAAATTTCCAAATGATCAAATTGAAACAAAATTAAATAGATTGTGAAAAATAAATTGTTCCAACTAAGATTTCTTAAGATCTATGAACATGCATTGCTTGAATAATATATCTCAAGAGTTTAACCAAGACAAGCTTGAAATTTAAATCTCTTCTTTATAATATTATTAAATCTACTAAAATCATAAGACATAGTCTCATAAGATAGAATGGTATATGCAATGAGTAAATGGGATAGTTCAGTCTTCATATACCTCTTTGTTGATGAAGTTCTCGCAAATATCTTCATTTATTCTCCAGTCTTCGATCTTCAAGGGTCATTCGGTGATCTATAATACTCAACTACCATGCTCTAATCCTAGTCCGAGACTTGACTTTAGTAAAGTAAAAATTAAGATATAGTTTTGTACATTTAATATTGAAAACAAACTTGAGATAACAAAACTTGCGAGTTCGACCGAGCGATGCTCTAACAGAACCCATCAGGCTCTGGAACTGATTTTTTTTTTGATATAGAATTTAATACAAGGTTTTAATTAGTAACAAAGAGTTATAATTTTAAAAAGAAGTGCCAACGAGTTTCTTTTTTAAAGTAGTTGATAAATGATTACTATTGACGATTTTCAAACTCTGATGATCATTAGTATCACCTCTTTATAATTGAACCACTGAACTACAGTAACATCGACCATGCTATATGTTTTGTCATCCATTATAAGTCGCATTTTCTATGCTTTCTGATATCGTGAGTAATATTACAATAATTCTTGAGGGTGACAAGAAGTCACCCAAAATAGACAAAAGGGATAAATTCATGCAAATGCAACAGTAATGGGTAAGCTAAGACAAAACCAAATAATTTTTTCTTCTCGATATTTACATGTTAAATCAGAATGCATGGTTTTGGGAAATTTATGAATGAGGAGGAAATCCATTAATATACTGTAAAAATCTGTACAGGTTCCAGAAAGATATTAGAGACACTAATAATAATATATGAATGAATAAAGAGTCAACTAAATGCTACTTGAATAACTAATGTAGAACTTATAAAAGATGAAAGCAAGTCGGAGATTGCTGAGTTGAGAAATAGAAGAAAAGATACGAAACAAGATGAAAGTTAAGTTGCAGGAAAAGAAGTTGACAGAAAAGCAAACTTGTTTAAGTTATAGATTAATAATAATAGTGTGTCTAAACTTGAAACAGGACTCGAATTTTAAAGGCTTAATATAGCCGACTTGAAAACTAAATAAAGATGTTTAACTAACGTAGGAAACAAGTGTTTAACTAAAAATAGAACTCTTAAAACTATAACAGGAAAATAAGAAAAGACTAAGCTTATGCTGCAAGACATTGTGTATGTTGTACGACATCAGTCCCCCATTCTTGAATTGAGCTCGTCCTCGAGATATCTGGAAGCAACAACACCTCATTATCTCCATGGAAAGTGAAAACTTCTTGAATATTGAACACATTGGATATGTTCCAATCAGCTGGAAGATCTATGACATATGCATTGTCATTGATACGTTTCAAGACTTTAAATGAACCTTATTTCTTCATTTTGGTTTTATTGTAAGTACCAACTGGAAATCTCTCCTTGCGTAAGTGAATCATAACCAATTCTCCTTCTTTAAAAATCTTAAGGCGTTTGTGTCGATCTGCAGCTTCCTTATACTTGGCATTTGACTCCTAAAGTTTGTTTTTAACTTCATGATGAAGTTGAGAAAGCTCATTCAATAATTGCATCAGCTTTTGTATTTGAGTTCTGTAATTTAGGAAGCACCACAAGATCCAAAACATGATTAGGAACTTTAGAATATACAATCTCAAAAGGAGTCTTACCAGGAGATCGATTCATAGAGGATTAAAAGCAAATTCCATATGTGGAAGAAGAAGATCCCAGTGTTTTCAATTGTCCATGCACTTGGCTCGAATTAAATTTCCCAAAGATCAATTAACTACCTCTGTCTGACCATTTGTCTGCGGAAGAGAAGTAGTACTAAACTGTAATGTAGTTCCAAGTCGCATCCATAAATATTTCCAAAAGTAACTCAAAAACTTTGTATCACGATCAGAGGTAGTTGATTTTGGTACTCCATGAAGACGAACAATCTCTTTAAAGAATAAAGAAGCTACATTAGATGCATATGTAGACTTCTTACAGGCAATAAAATATGTCATCTTAGAATAACGATGAACCACCACCATGACTGAATCATTACCCTTAGCAGTACGAGGAAATCCCAAAGTAAAATCTATATCTATATCTACCCAAGGTGCACCTGGAACTGGCAATGAAGTATATAACCCAGTATTTTGAATAGTACCTTTAGATTGTTGGCAAACCATGCATCTCAAAACGTACTTTTGAACATCACGCTTTAAAGAAGGCCAAAAATAACGGTTTCCCGCAAGAGCAATAGTCTTATCACGCCCAAAGTGTCCACCAAGTCCACTTCCATGAAGTTCTCTAATAAGATGAAGACGTAAACATCCCTGAGGTATGCATAAACGATTTCCCTTGAATAAAAAACTATCTGAATAAGGAAATCATCTACATTATTAGTTGTAGAACCACTTTTTTTTCCCATATGGACTTAAAATCTTCATCCTCTGCATAAATTTATTTAATATAATCAAAATCAAAGATCTCATTATGAATGGATGCAAGTAGATGAGCTCTCTGACTTAATGCATCATCAACTTGATTAGTCTTCCCACTTTTGTGCCTCATAGAAACTGTATATTTGTTGATTGTAGATAACCAACGATCATGCATTATGTTAATCTTGGAAGAAGTTTGTAAAAATTTCAAAGCATGGTTATCAGTATTAACAACAAATTCTCTATAGATCAAATAAGTGTACCAATGTTTCAAAGATTGAAATAAATAAAGCAATTCAAGTTCATATGTAGACCACTTCTTCTGAGTATCAATATTCTTCTCGCTGTGAAAATCAACAGGATGGCCTTCTTGAGATAATACTGCATCAATGCCAATGATTGAAGCATCGCAATCAATCTCAAACAGTTTAGAAAAGTCAGGCAAAGCTAGAAATGGAGTTGTACATAATTTTTTCTTTAGAATATAAATTTTTTTATCAGCTTCTTCCGTCCAAACAAACTTTTCCTGTTTGAGACATTCAGTAATAGGGGTTGCAATAGTACTGAAATTGCGAATAAACCTTCTATAGAATGAAGCTAAGCCATGAAAACTCCTTACATGCTTAAGTGAAGTAGGAATATGCCATTCTTTAATAGCTTTGATCTTGGAAGGATCAACATGTATGCCTTGATCAGATACCACATATCCCAAAAAAGTAACCATAGAAGACATGAAGGTATATTTCTTCAAATTGACAAATAAAGTGTGATCTTATAATACTTGAAATACCTTTGAAAGATGAACGAGATGTTCCTTTTCACTGCGGCTGAAAATCAAAATGTCATCAAAGTAAACAATAACAAATTGACCCAAAAAAGGTTGTAAGACCTGATTCATAAGTATCATGCAAGTACTGGGAGCATTAGACAAACCAATTGTCATAATAAGCCACTCATATAAACCTTCACGTGTTTTAAAGGCTGTTTTCCATTCATTTAATTCACAAATACGTATTTGATGATAACCACTTCTCAAATCCATCTTGGAAAAATTATAGAACCAACTAACAAGTCAAGCATATCATCAATACGAGGAATAGGAAAACTCTAAGGAATAGTTATTCGATTCAAAGCCCTACAATCAATACACATTCTCTATCCATTATCCTTTTTTGGTACCAAGAATGTTGGACAAGCATAAGGACTGTTGCTAGGTCTAACCAATCCTTTAGCCAATAAATCGTTCACTTTACCTTGTAATATTTCATGTTCACTTGGGATTAACCGATAATGTGCTTGATTTGGAAGAGATGCACCATGTATGATGTCAATACCATGTTGAAGGTTTCGTAATGGATGTAATGCTACAGGTAACTCATCAGGAAATAAAGCACTAAACCGAGATAGTAATGGACTTAACTTATCTGGATTGTCAATTATTGGTTTGTATTCTTCATGAGAACTAAGAGTATGAGAAGTATTTAAAGGACGAGCAATAGTAGCTGCTAAAGCACTAGTCTTTCCATCACAATGCTCTGAAATAGGAGAAGAAGATTGTGAAGGACATAATATCCTTAATTTCCCTTGATGAGTAAAAGTGTAAGTATTGTCAAAGCAGTTATGGACTGCTTTAATACCATATTGCCAGGGTCTTCCAAGTAACAGGTGAGAAGCAGACATATCAGTAACATCACACAACACAGATTCTTCATAACCGGCAAAAGAGAAATCAACAACGCACTGATGAGTAATTTGTTGAGTAAAATAACCATTAACCAAACCAATTGTATACGAATGTGGATGTGAAGTAACTGACAAGCCAAGTTTGTCAACCATATGAGCATCGACATATTTTTCCACACTACCACTATCGATGATCAAATCACATACTTTATCTCCAATGGTACACTTAGCTCGGAAAATACTATGTCTTTGAGAAATACAAGGTTGATTGAGCAAAAGTGGACGAATAATACCTACCAAACGGTCACCATAAGCATCGTGAATATCAGTAGTTTCACTTGTATTTAATTCATCATCCCAGTCTTCATTGTCCTGACAATCATCAATATGCTTAGCATCTCCAATAAACCCATTGAATTTACGGCAGTCAGCAGAAGTATGTCCAGGTTGTTGACATCCATTGCACTTATTGTCGCGAAATTTAGAATAAATATTTGGTTGTTTGGAAGTAGGAGGAAAATTTTGTGGATTTCGATTTGAAAAGAGAATAGGTGTAGACTTGGGTGGAGTTTGATGAGCAGGTGGATTCTCAACAGGAAGTGGAGGAATAGTGAAGTATTTGCAGGTAAATATGTTTGAGAATAAGTGAAATTAATTGGAGGTTGTGATTGATGCTGAGGTGGAGAAATATCTTCCTCATAATAACTATAACTTTGAGCAGAAGGAACAAAATTATCACGATAAGTGTTACCTGAAAATTGTTGTGGTTTATAATTTGAACTATAACGAACCTGACGAGGTTGAGGAAGTCTAGAAGTATGTAAAAGACGTTTCTCAATCTTGATAGCTTGTTGTATAGATTCGACCATAGTGAACACAGATTTTTTCTGCTAGAGCATAGCTCGGTTGAACCCACCAAGCGTTGGTATGTCAAGTTTGGTTGTCATATTTTAGTGAATCAAAACTCATGTTAAGAGTCGCTTGATTATGTATTAGAGTCAACTTCGTACAGGTTAGCTTGAAAGTATTAGGATATGAGACATTACAAGTATTGCGAAGACTTGAAGATGTGAAGAAGAAAGGATTTACAACGACAACAATCATCCTTCCGCTTGAGGTTAGTGATATTTTACTTGAACTGTTTCATTCCCTAACGTATCTTTCAAGTCGTGCATATTGAAAACAAAACTGCGAAGCATATTTGAAATCTAGATAGACATAGTATTAAGGAATATAATACGAGGTTTATTGCTTAACCATTAAACTCTGTAGATAAGAAATCGCCATAATCATTTGAATGCTGTTGTGATTATGTATGGGTATGAGGTGAGGATTTCATCCTAGGGAACAATGTTTACATGTGTTTTAAGGAAGTAAGTTCATAAACTTGTTTTTGAACCGAAAAGGAAACTGCCAGGTGTTATTGGTTTTGTTATTCATTGATTATCTTATGGACAACCAATATGTGTGATTGAGTATAACCGCTCACAACTTGTTTGTGTTCTTGGTAGAATTATTCATAAAGGCCTAACTTATGTATTGGTATGACTTTTATTAGTGAAACCGATCTTAAGTAATCACCTAAGATGGTATGATCGGGTTTGTGATTTTATGTCTGACCAAAACTGGGAAAAGGGGAACCGATCCTAGTAAGAGGTGAAGTACATCAAAAAGGGGAACCAATACTTGTATGAGGTGCAACAAGGTTTATAGAAGAAAGGGGAACCGATCCTAAGGACATGTGCAACACGTTTTTAGGCAAAGGGGAACCGATCCTATGGACATGTGCAACACATTCAAGTTAGATACCATATATATGTGGGGAACCGATCCTAGTACTTAGTCAACCGAATTTTGGAAAGCTAGTGTAACTATGCACAGTACTCACATGGAGGTAGAAACAAAACTTGTTTTGGTAGAACCATTAAACCCATGATTTGTGATTGAATGTTATTTGATCAATCACATATTTCTTGAAAGTCAGATGAACCAATTCTAAACTTGTTTGGAAGTGTGGCAAATCGGTTTCAAGGTTGTAAGTATGAAAGAGAACTTACAAAGTTAGGATGTCGACATACTTTGAATACGTGCTGTGAATGTTTATTATTTAATTGTTCAAAGTTATTCCTTAATAACTAAGGGAAGAGAATCCCAGGATCGAAACATAAATAAGTTAAAAATATTTTAATTAAGGTTATTAATTTCATTTTGTACGGAAATAAGAATTAGTAATGTGCATTTACTGATTAGAGATTTTCCGAGAGATTTCGATCATTATTTTTGGACAGAGCATTTCCAGGAATTATGGAAACCGATTTTTTGCTTTAATGAGTATCTTGAGAATATTTTCGGTTTTGGAAATTCCTTGGTTTCCAAACTTCCTAGTTTATAAATACTGAAGTTTGCATTTCTAGCAAACTAAACCTTCGTAACAGCAAACTACCTCTTGTTGTGCTGCTACTGGTGAAGCCGCCTATTCGGAGAGGAGAGTAACCTAATTAGGCGAAATCTCTTACGACTGCTCGATTTAAAGTCTTGTTTGGGATTGATAAACTCTTGTCAGTACCGTTGGTGGGAAACTAGATAATTGCGGTTTATCTTTTGTTTTCATTGATTTTATTGGCTAAGAGTGGTTGAACTTTGATTGCACCTAGTTTGTTTATGCTTGAGAATCTTCTCTTCTGATATAAGATTCACTCAAACTAGTTCAGAGTTTCAACAGGGATATTTAGACTGTTTATAGTTCTAAAGACGATCTTGTGATAATCCATTGTTAACAAACTCCGTTTTGTGCGTGATTGATCACAAGAGATTCAAGTGATTGTGTGCAGGTGTTTATTGAAGATCTAAGAAGATTTTAAGACGAAGAATATATTGAAGATTTCTGATTTGTGAGTTCATAATCTTTGGTGTACACAATACTTATTTCGGTAAAAATAGGATCCAATTAATAATCGGTTTTATTCTTGTGATAGAATTGGATTGATTAATTGAGTAGATAGGCATCAACATAATTCTTTGGATTAAGAGTGTTGATCGCAAAATCTTAACGATTACTTTGGTAATTGAACATAAGATAAATCTAAGGACCTGACGAAGGAGTTTATGTTACGATAAACAGAAGAGCCTTTGTCCGACTCATATCACTTGGTTGAAGAGAGTTGATACCAAAAAAATTTGTTGTTCCTTTACTGTTTGGAATACGAACCAAAGGAATAGATCCAAGTACGTGACTTATTTTATAAGTTGGAGGCGTGGGAATACATACGGAACTAGGTGAACTATAGGTTTAGTTGTTTGGTCTCAACTATACGAAGTTGGTGTAATTTTGTGTAGCGGCATAATCCTGAGTGTATTGAATTCTGGACTAGGTCCTGCATTTGCGGTTTTCCTCGTTAACAAAATCTTGCTGTGTCATTTACTTTTATTTTCCGCATTATAATTGTTTTATTATAATTAAAGTAAATCACACAAACGTTAATTCGTATTTACTTCATAAGTGAATCCTATTGTGTTTGGTTAAGTCCGAACCTTTTTATCAAGTAAACATACTTTATTGTTGTATTTTCTCGATATCGTATCCATAGACGATCACACGAAGTGTGAACCGATTAGTTGTATTGTCTCGACTCAGTCCATAGACAATCACTTTCGGAGAAAGGACTTATAGGTAGGAAAAGTTTTAGATTGATGTATATTTGGGTACCCTCGTCTTTTCAGTGTCATGTTGTTTTGAATCAACCTATGTAAGCCTTTAATAAATCGTGCCACGAACTGCTCTTCTGTTTCTTTTATTTCACTACGAGCAATCAAATTGTAAAACTTAGCAACATAGTCTTCTACAAGGCGAGTTCCTTGATGAAAATTTTGAAGCTTGACAAAGAGCTGTTGTTTGTAGTCTTGAGGTAAAAAAATTTCTCTAATCAATTTAAGCATGCGTGTCCAAGTACGTACGAGAGGCTTAAAATATTTGATTCTATCTTCACGAATCTTTTTCCGCCATGCAGCAGCTCCACCTTTATGCTTGTAAGCAACAAGTTTAACTTTCGTTTTCTTACGGACATCCATAAACTGAAAAAGGCCTCAACTTCATAAAACCAATCCAAAAGTTCTTCAATTCTGAAACTTCCATTGAAGGTTGGAATATTAGCCTTTAATTTTATATTCTGGAAAAGAACCATAAGGGTTTGGACCAAGTCTAAGGGGTCGTTCTTCAGTCCACCTCTGATGTTCTTTTTTCTCCGCAGAATCATCATCATCACTGCAATGTTTTAAAGCAGAATTTTTCTTTTTTGGATCAGGAATAGCAGTTTCCTTTTCTTTGATCTTGTGTGAATTTTCGAAGCTTTTATATGGTATATCCTATGTGTAAACAAAACCAAAAGGTTTAGCAGAAGACTCAACATCCTAGTTTGGTTGAATATGCAGGAAATCCATCAATCCAGATAAGAGTGCACGAAGTATATCTAGTTTAGCTAATCTGCCATTAATACTTTCAATATCAGAAGAGATTTTATTGACTCTTGCCTCCAAAGAATCAGCCATTGACAAAGAATCTGAAAATCTAGGAATTGTTGTTGTTGTTGTTGTTGTTTTTATATAGGGCTTTGGTTGCGGAAGCGGTTTAAAGGATCGAATCCTAGATAAAAATCTAAGACAAGAGGTCTGAATACCAACTAATGTAGAACTTATAAAAGATTAAAGCAATTCGGAGATTGCTGAGTTGAGAAACGGAAGAAAAGATACGAAACAAGATTAAAGTGAAGTTGCAGGAAAAGAAGTTGATAGAAAAGCAAACTTGTTTAAGTTGTAGATTAATAATAATAGTGTGTCTAAAACTTGAAACAAGACTCGACTTTTATAGGCTTAACATAGCCGACTTGAAAACTAAAATAAAGAAGTTTAACTAACGTAGGAAACAAGTGTTTAACTTAGAGCTCTTAAAACTATAACAGGAAAATAAGAAAAGACTAAGCTTATGCTGCAAGACATTGTGTATGTTGTACGACATCAATAACTACTTTTAGAAATATGATGAATGAGTTTCTAATGTTACCCAACATGGTAGAAGGTTTTATTGAGTAAGAAAAACAATTAGATACTAAAGGGATCGATTACCCCTGAGAAAAAACCCACATGTCTGATACCATGATAGATATTGGATATATGCGTCACTAACGATCTAATCAATTGATATTAGAAAAGATAATATGATTATTGGACAAACTTGAGTATATGTAGAACTCTCTTTTCTCGACACTGTGTTCTCTCTAACACTCATACAGTGTACATGACTGTCACCCTCATAATTCACACATTCACCAGAACACACTACTCGCTTTATGTTATTATTAATTTATATAAATTCTAATTAATGCCTCAGATTTTATATATTATCATGAATCAAAAGAAGAAAATAAAACTAATTAAATACACCCTTATAACTGACGAGCTTCGATCTCAGACCATTGGTATTATTACACAATAATTTACTACTAAACTATAGCGACATCGATCCTTACATACAGTTTATCATCCATTATAAGAATTTTTTGTGCTCTCTTGCATCTTGAGGAGAAATATTAAGAGAATTCTTGTGGGTGACAAAAAAAAAATCCACAGTAGACAAAGGGATAGGTTCATGAAAACCATTGAGCTAAAGGCCCATGCAACATTAATGGATAGGCCAAGATAATGCTAAATAGTTCTTTCATATAGGTATTTACATGTTAAGTTAAAATAAACCATCTTGGGAAATTTATGAACGAGGAGGAGATCTCTTAATCTGCGATCAAAATTTGTATAGGTTTCGACACTTCATTTTAGAGAAGGGATATCCTTAGACCCAACCTTGGACGAGCCTTCAGTTTACATGGATCATTCCTGAACAAGGGATTCAATGGTGTGATGTTAAGAGGTTCAGGGGTGAAAATGCAGGGGTATAACAACCACCCCCAACAATTTGTTTGACAATCTGAGAGGACTTACTCCAATACACTTTCTAGATAATCAACTAGACAGTCAGACTCAATGTAGAGTAAAGTATATCAAAGAGTATAATATCTCTATCTCTCGATTTAATTCTTACTCAAGCAAATGGAAATTTGCGATTCTTGACTAAATCCCAGAGAGATAACTTGGATGGTACCAAAGACCAATATCCAAGTGTCAATCAATGTAAATCAACAACCATTGGATATTCTAATTGATTGATCTAACGCACAACCTGTGATATTTCAATTATATAAAAAAATATAATGCGTAAAAGAAATAACACATGCACCAGAATTTTGTTAACGAGGAAACCTCAAATGGAGAAAAATCCCGGGATCCAGTCCAGTTTGGACACCACACTGTATTAAGCCGCTACAGACACTAGCATGCAACCAATTAACTGCGGACTAGACTATAGTTGAACCCTAATCAATCTCACACTGATTCAAGGTACAATTGCCTTCCTTACGTCTCTGATCCCAGCAGGATACTACACACTTGATTCCCTTAGCTGATCTCGCCCACAACCAAGAGTTGCTACGACCCAAAATCGAAGACTTAATAAACAAATCTGTCTCACACAGAAAAGTCTATAAGAATGAATAAATCTGTCTCCCACAGAAATACCCAAGAGTTTTTGTTCCGTCTTTTGATAAATCAAGGTGAACATGAGCCAATTGATAAACCAAACTTATATTTACGAAGAACATCCTAGTGTTATCAATCACCTCACAATAATCTAAATTGTATGATGGCGAAACTAGATATTGTGGAATCACAAACGATAAGACAAAGTTGTTTGTGACTACTTTTCTATCTTTCCTATCGGAGAAATAAATCACAAGCCAATTTTACAATTGTACTCGTACGATAGAAAAAGCAAGATCAAATCACACAACTACAAGAGAAGTAGTATCGGTCTGGCTTCACAATCCCAATGAAGTCTTCAAGTCATTAACCTACGGGGTCTCGAGAAGAAACCTAAGGTTAAAGGAGAATCGACTTTAGCTATACAACTAGTATCACACAGAAAGTGTGGGTATTAGGTTTCCTAGTTCTCAGAGTTCTCCTTTATATAGTTTTCAAATCATAGTTTGCAATCCAAGTTACCTTGGTAACAAAGAATTCAATAATCACCGTTAGAAGAAAACCTGATTCAACCAAGCTAATATCTTTCAACTGTTAGATCGAACTTAGCTTGTTACACACAAATGAAATGTACCCTCATTTAGGTTTATGAACCGTACCTAAACGTGTACACTCATGTTGGCTCATCAAATAGTTAACCGAGGTTAGACACATGGTTACTCTCATATTAACCTTATTCATCTTATCCATAACTAGTTCAAGTGACTCAAATGAAACTAGTTAAAGAGTTGTTCAATTGCATAGAAGATACAATCGAAATCAAATCGGTTTGATTCACTTAAATCAATCATGAACATTATATAGCGATTAGAGCACTGCGTGGTCGAAATCGCATGCATTTCTATCTCAAGCATGTTTGTCAATTTTAGTGATCAAAACTATAAGTCTTTATTTCTAGTCTACTTATAGCTAAGTTTCAGACTACAATGGAAAGTGTAGTTGAGCTCAAGACTCCATGGAGATCATCATTACTCAAGGAACTGGTGGAACTTCATCGACTAAAAGGTATGTGGAGACTTCAACTTATCTATCACTCAAAAGTCTATCTACTCTATCTCCTATCTTGAGACAAAATTCGTTTTGCTATATAGACTTTGATTATACACATTTGCTATTTCGAACTGAGTTTATCTCGCTTATCTATTTCTCGAAATATGTGTTGGTAAGCTTTCGCTTTGGCCAAGTTCATCTTTACTAGCGAAAGTCATATTAAGTTTCAATTATTTGAAAATTGCTTTGACGAAAAATATTGTGTGAACAACAACTATATAACGTCCTCTAAGAATGTTTCAACGATTGAAATGAGAGTTTAGATTATATAACCATGGTTGGATATAAAAAATGTGTGGTAACTCATACGTGTATAAGTCCTTATTCCTTGAACCAAAGTATGCGTACTTTGCTGCTCAAGAAAATCGAAACTAGAGTCCGCGTACTGTCGGAAGTTCACATCCCGTGAATTTCTATTGGAGTTTGTGAACTGAAAACAAACTTATTCCGGGTACTTAAGTCCGCGTACTTAAGTTGGTTATTTTCTAAAAATGATTATTCATGAACTTAAACTTATATAAACTAAGGAATGCAAGTTTATAACCGAGTACACCTCTCACTAGGATCGGTCACCAATCACTAGGATCTGTTGCACCTCTCACTAGGATCGGTTACCATATTTTTGCACCTCTCATTAGGATCGGTTACCATATGTTGAACCTATCACTAGGATCGGTTCCCATATGTTGCACCTCTTACTAGGATCGGTTCCCACATATATGGTATCTAACTTGTATTTGGTGCACATGTTCATAAGATCGTTTTCCAAATAACAAAAAAACTTGTTGCACGTCTTGCAAGGATCGATTCCTCTTTTGTGATCGGTTTCACTAATAAAAGTCATACCAGTTACAACAAATCGATCATACCATCTCAGGTCATTACTTACGATCAGTTTCACTTATAAAATTCATACCAATACAAAAGTCAGGCCTTCTGAATAGTTTTATCAAGAACATAAACAAGTCATCAGCGGTTATACTAAACACACATATTGGTAATTCAAAACAAGTTTAGGAATGTACTTCCTTTAAACGAATGTAAAAACATTGTTTAATAGGAAGAAATCTTCACCTCATACCCATACATAATCACAATAGCATTCAAACGACTATGTCGATGTCTTACATACGAAGTTCAAAAGATAAGCGTTATACTTCGTATTGTATTCCTTAATACTATGTCTAACTAGAGTTAATCATTCATGGGTTCGCAGTTATGTTTTCAATATGCACGACTTGAAAGATATGTTATGGAATGAAACAATTCAAGTCAAATATTTCTAACCTCAAGTGGAACGATGATGTTGTCGTTGTAGCTACGTACTTCTTCACTTCTTCAAGTCTTCGTAATACTTGTAATGTCTCTGTTGATGATGTTTTTTAGCTTAGGGTTAAAATCGTAAAACCTTAGTCAAACAGAGACGTCATACTTGAGTAATAATGTCGCCACTAGCACATCTATTGAACCGTTCAACATGTCTGCGAAAAATTACCGGGGTACCTTTTTTATGTATATGCCGTGCTCCATGGAAGAGCCTCGGTACTGACTGGCATCATCATATCTACACATGCCATCCACGCATGCTAGCCAACCGTGCCAATGGCATGCCATGCCAGCCATATCTCCGCGCCAAAGGCATGCCAACCATGCTAGCTGCACCACTGTGCCAATGGCATGCCATGCCAGCCACATCTCCGGGCCAAAGGCATGCCGACCATGCCAGCTGCTTTATCCTGCCAATAGCAAGCCATGCCAGACACACCTCCGCACCAAAGCCATGCCTCCATGCCGCTGGCTGCCAAACGAAGGGTTGCAACAATCAACGACCACCCTTTCTTCTGAGATGCAAATCTCAGCCGTCCAAGTTCGCCACCAAACGCGTGGCAACTATTTGCCCAATGCCAAGCCCTAATTTTAGCCGCGCCTAAACTATGCCAAAACCCTAATGTTGGCCTCGCCCATAACTATGCCAAAATCCTAGGTTGGACGCGCCTAAACCATACCAAAGCCATGCCGCTGGCTGCCAAACGAAGGGTTGCAACAATCAACGGACACCCTTCCCTGTGAGATGCAAATATCAGCCGTCCAAGTTCGCCACCAAACGCGTGGCAACTTTTGGCCCAATGCCAAGCCCTAATTTTGGCCTCGCCTGAACTATGCCAAAACCATAATTATGGACACGCCTAAAAATTGCCAAAATCCTAGCTTGGCCGAGCCTAAACCATGCCAAAGCCATGCCGGCCATGCCTCCATGCCGCTGGCTGCCAAACGGAAGGTTGCAACAATCAACGGCTGTCCTTCCTCCTGAGATGCAGATCTCAGCCATACAAACTTGCCACCAAACGACTTGTGGAAATATCTTGGATACGGTTCATCTCTTGGCCATGGTGCCAAATCCCTAATTTGGCCGCGCCAAAGCCATGCCGGCCATGCCTCCATGCCAATGGCTGCCAAACGGAAGGTTGCAACAATCAACAACTGTCCTTCCTCCTGAGATGCAGATCTCAGCCATACAAACTTGCCACCAAACGACTTGTGGCAACCTTTGGATACACTGCCTACTCTTTAGCCACAGTACATACTTAGCTATGCCAATTCTTTGGTCACGACACCAAACCCTAATTAGCCACGCCTAAAGCATGCACAATCCATGCCAGCACCGTGGCCATGCCACCTATTACAAACGTAAGGTAACCACAATCAACGACTAACCTTCCTCTCGAGATGTGAAATATCGACCGTCGAAAGTCACCACCGAACCGGCAAGCCTCTCAATCTTAAATTGCCAAACAATAGCAACATGCTACACGTTTTCCACGAAAACACTCGAGACATCAAAACATGTCACAAACTGGGGAATGCTCATCAAGTTATTGGTCTGGCGGTTTACATCGTGCGGAGTACACTACACCTGTTACAAGAAAGTGTCATAAGATTGAGGCGGTTAGTAAATACAGGAAGTAATGGTGAAACGTTTCCTTCATTATGGAAACATCAATCCCAGACGTTACCCGTTACCGCTTTCTTATATTTACTCAACCGTTTCCATTTCTTACGAGACCAGGGTATGTTTTTGTTGCGACTTGTATAAATGCGTCTCGCCTATTGATAGACGCATTTATGTGTCTATTTTGTTCTCAATTTTCTGTATTGTTAGACTCGATTAAGTACTTATTGTGTCATTTTGTGTTCTTGTAGGAAATTTTAGAGAAATAAGCCCTTGCGGCGAAATGGGCTCAAAAAGTGGTGTTTTACACCCCAAGATAAAGTGTTAAAGGCACCCCATAAATGCACCGGAAGCGTCACAGAAATGTCCCGGAGGAACCCAGAAAATTATTATTTCCACCCAAAATTTACTATTTGCACCCAGGGCAAGTGCTAAAGGGACACCCGTGCAGGATTAGGGGGAGGACATCTTCTTCTCAAATTCAAAGGAAGCTTTTTGGCGGGAAAACTGGCAGCGCACATGCAGATTTTCGATCGATTTTTCGGACGTGTTTTAGAGAGATTCAAGAGCTGTAATTGGTTGAGATTGTTCCTGGAGGATTAAGGAAGCTTTTCCAGGTGTTATTTTGGGTCACAATTGGCTAGATAATCGAGTTGGAGAAAACAGAGTCGTGTATTATTTGGTGAGAAAAACTCAATACTGTCGAGTTTAATTCGTGGGAGACACTTTGTTGCATGAGTGTGAATCAATTTGGTACGAGTTTGCAACATGTTGGAGCGTGAAAACACTAATCGACAGAGTGAGAAGGCAAGAAAGGAAAGAAATATCTCAAAAATATTCTCTCTTTACTTCCCGAGTAAATGAGAATATTTGAGAGTAATTGGGCGTGATTAAATGAGGCTGAGGAGTATAAATAGGTTTCTGATATCACATAGAAGGGCGGTCGAGAGTCTGGGGGGCTGAGGAGAGCCAGAGAAAAAGAAATCAAGAGTTTTCCCAAACTCGGTTTCTGCTGCTGCTGATGATGATGAATATGAAGAACACGAAGAACGGACCTGCATCAGCAGTCGTTTTGCAACAGTGAAATAGACTCACCGTCGTGGGTCGTAGGTGTGGGTCTTAGAGCTACAGTAACAATAGCACTTTTTCTGTGTCGTTAATTTTGGACGCTTTCTGTGGGTCGCACATTCACTGTTTTATTATTTCATCTCCATTTTCATCCTTGTAAACACCCTTTGAGCAATAAATAAATACTTTGAGCGTGTTTTTATCATGATGAGCTAAACCCAACACTGGGACGACGGAGGAGGTCGAATTTCATCCATATGGTAATTTCATTAATTCTTTTATTTACTTTTTGCACTAATTTCAATTGAATTAAGATTTTAAATTAATTACTTGTGATTTCATTTGATGGAATATGCTTAGTCCTAGGGATTTTTGATATGCCATGCTTAAGAAATACAAGTAATATTTTATAAAATCTATCTTGGCAATAAACTAGAGTTAATATTTGTTTTGTTTTTGAACTATAATTGTTAGAATTAATTTCTGAACCATTTGAAGAAAAAAAACGGCCGAATCTTTAGTCCCAGTACTCTTGCCCATATTGTTAATATTTTTTGTGTATATTTATTAAATCTGAAAATTCAATTTCCTTCACAAGTCTGAAATGAATCCTATTTACTACAACCCCACGAAAAATCTTTAATCAATTTTGACGCCCCCGACGCGGATTTGTGTTTAGGTAGAATTTTTAGGTTTTTATTATTCCATTTGTTCTTTTTATGTCTCTTCCGTATGTATTTGTATTACAGGTTTGAAGTTGGATACTAAAGACCTTGGAATCAAAGATTAAAGCTAAAAGAGAAGGAAAAAAGACAAAGCAAAAAAATAAAATAAAAATAAAAACCTAAAAATTCTACCTAAACACAAATCCCCGACAGCGGCGCCAAAATTGATTAAAGATTTTTCGTGGGGTTGTAGTAAATAGGATTCGTTTCAGACTTGTGAAGGAAATGGAATTTTCAGATTTAATAAATATATACAAAAAATATTAACAATATGGGAAAGAGTACTGGGACTAAAGATTCGGCCGTTTTTTTTTCTTCAAATGGTTCAGAAATTAATTCTAGCAATTATAGTTCAAAAACAAAACAAATATTAACTCTAGTTTATTGCCAAGATAGATTTTATAAAATATTACTTGTATTTCTTAAGCATGGCATATCAAAAATCCCTAGGACTAAGCATACTCCATCAAATGAAATCACAAGTAATTAATTTAAAATCTTAATTCAATTAAAATTAGTGCAAAAAGTAAATAAAAGAATTAATGAAATTACCACATGGATGAAATTCGACCTCCTCCGTCGTCCCAGTTTTGGGTTTAGCTCATCATGATAAAAACACGCTCAAAGTATTTATTTATTGCTCAAAGGGTGTTTACAAGGATGAAAATGGAGATGAAATAATAAAACAGTGAATGTGCGACCCACAGAAAGCGTCCAAAATTAACGACACAGAAGAAGTGCTATTGTTACTGTAGCTCTAAGACCCACACCTACGACCCACGTCTGTGAGTCTATTTCACTGTTGAAAAATGACTGCTGATGCAGGTCCGTTCTTCGTGTTCTTCATATTCATCAGCAGCAGCAGCAGCAGAAACTGAGTTTGGGAAAACTCTTGATTTCTTCTTCTCTGGCTCTCCTCAGCCCCCCAGACTCTCGACCGCCCTTCTATGTGATATCAGAAACCTATTTATACTCCTCAGCCTCATTTAATCACGCCCAATTACTCTCAAATATTCTCATTTACTCGGGAAGTAAAGAGAGAATATTTTTGAGATATTTCTTTCCTTTCTTGCCTTCTCACGCTGTCGGTTAGTGTTTTCACGCTCCAACATGCTGCAAACTCGTACCAAATTGATTCAAACTCATGCAACAAAGTGTCTCCCATGAATTAAACTCGATAGTGTTGAGTCTTTCTCACCAAATAATACACGACTCTGTTTTCTCCAACTCGATTATCTAGCCAATTGTGACCCAAAATAACACCTGGAAAAGCTTCCTTAATCCTCCAGGAACAATCTCAACCAATTACAGCTCTTGAATCTCTCTAAAACACGTCCGAAAAATCGATCGAAAATCTGCATGTGCGCTGCCAGTTTTCCCGCCAAAAAGCTTCATTTGAATTTTAGAAGAGGATGTCCTCCCCCTAATCATGCACGGGTGTCCCTTTAGCACTTGCCCTAGGGTGCAAATAGTAAATTTTGGGTGGAAATAGTAATTTTTATGGGTTCCTCCGGGACATTTCTGTGACGCTTCCGGTGCATTTATGGGGTGCCTTTAACACTTTATCTTGGGGTGTAAAACACCACTTTTTGAGCCCATTTCGCCGCAAGGGCTTATTTCTCTAAAATTTCCTACAAGAACACAAAATGACACAATAAGTACTTAATCGAGTCTAACAATACAGAAAATTGAGAACAAAATAGACACATAAATGCGTCTATCACCTATTTCCACCAAAGGACAAGTTTTGGTCAGGAGAATACAACACTCAGAAATCACTTGTTAGCTTTCCCATCTGTTAGCTTTCCACTTTCTGATACAAGTCGTGAAACAACTACTCTTCCCGAATCAACGATCCTGGTCTCAACATTCTCTCCGCTTCCCTCCCTAGACCAACCCTTCTCCTTCACTTTGTGACCGAAGCAAGGCTGGAACGGCCATTCCTTGGTTTAAGCCGGATTTGTACAGATTGATCTCTCGAATCAAAGTACTCCCTTGAAGTACATTGTTTAGGGTTTAGACTCGTTTCTCACCCCACAATCGAAATTACTGAAATCAGCAGAAACTGTTTTCACCTTCAAAAAATTGGCGACCACAGTGGGAGATTAATCTCTCGGTTGCAATACCAATTTCAGATTACGCTTTTTAACTCCAACTTAGGAAGATGGTCGGTTTTAGGGCTGAATCCGTGCCCTCAAGTTCCACTCAGGAGAATGGCAATGTTTCCCCTCCTAACGCAACATCCAACAACGCAATCGACGAAGAAGTTCCAAAGATGGCTAATTTGGAACGGGTTCAGGAGATCCACACCAGGAGTATTGATCTGATGAAAGAGGCGATTAACAACATACTCGACTTCCTTATCAACTTAACACCGGAGTTGAGTGACCCACCTATCCCGGAAACTCCGGGACTAACGTCCCAGACGATCATTACCAAGTCAACAGCTTCACTACCAATCAGAAACCAGTAGGCCAGGAAGCGGCCTCATTGGTGGAAAGTTTATGTGAACTCCTACATCTTTCAAAGGATCAACGGATTGAGACGTTCATTGCCATCAATTGAATAGCGTTAAACGCATCCCTGGTTCCTTCGCGTTTGGAAACGTAAAGAATGCCGGAGATGTCCATCAACAATGTCACATTTACCGATGACGACATAATGGCAGAAGAAGGACATAACCGGCCCCTACACGTCACAACCCGTATCAAGGATGTGGAATTCAAAAGGGCCCTCATTGACACAGGAACGTCCTCTAATGTCGTTACCCTCAGGACGCTCAGAACATCCAGGGTGCGGCCAAGAAAAGTTGTGCGAACAGCCCACTACGATGACCGATTTCGAAGGCAACCAAACCAGCACGTATGGATACATCAACCTGAATATGTCAATAGGACCAGTCCAGTCAAAGGTGAAGTTCGAAGTAATCGAAAAAGAGCCATATTACCATATGATACTGGGAAGGCCATGGCTCTACGACAACATAATCATTCCTTCGACATAACACCAGTGCCTGAAAACCATGCTAAACGGAGAAGTCATCCGCATCCTGCATCGTTATCTCCCTGTGCGCCGATCTGTGGAATAGATATGTTTGAGCCAGAGAAGGGCCCGCGGGGCGCAACCAGCAAAACTCACCACTCTCCACTTCCAAAGTGGGCGTCAATCGAAGGAAGCGATGGGCTCGCATCGTTTCACAGAGAAACCCGGTCTCACACCACCTCTACGGAAGAGAAGCGCGCCAGTCTCCACCCGCCAAACCATAGTTTGGCTCGCTCCCGTACCAAGCGAGAACGATCTTTTATCATAAGTCATGATAAAAAAGGGAAAACCGTATATCAGCGCCGTTGTTAGCAATTAACAGGGGAGACTACCACACAGTCTCTCCGTCCAACAGAATGCAAACGCAGTAACGAGCCGCAAGAGGAAGTACCGGATGCACCACGACGCCTACAGGACGTAACCAACTCTACCATGGACGAACTTGAGGTTATCAATGTCGGGAGTGAGGAATCTCCGCGACTCGTCTCAATCAGCTCGACTCTGTGCGCAGAAGAACGTGCAAAGATGGTAGACCTTCTCAAAGAATATCAAGACGTATTCGCATGGAAATACGAGGAAATGCCTGGCTTGGACGAGAAGATGGTCATTCACCATCTACATATAATACCCGGATCCAAACCGGTCAAATAAACCCCGAGATAGTTTAGGCACGATGTGGAAGAACAGATCAACATGGAGATTCAAAAGCTACTGGCTGCTGGTTTCATCAAACCCATTCACCATCCTACCTAGTTGGCCAACGTAGTTCCGGTAAAAAAGAAGAACGTCCAAATCAGGTGCTGTGTTGATTTTAGGGATCTGAACAAATGTTGCCCTAAAGATGATTTTCCACTTTCTAACATTGACATGCTGGTAGACGCCACCAGTGGAAACGATATGTTCTCTTTCATGTACGGGTACAACGACTACAATCAAATAAAGATGTACGAACACGATGCAAGTAAGAAGGCTTTTCGAACTCCTCTCGGAAAATTTTACTATATTGTGATGCCCTTCGGTTTGAACAATGCTTGCGCCACCTACCAGCGCGCCATGACTACCATTTTTCACGACAATATGCACAAGCAAGTCGAAGATTATGTAGATGACATAGTGGTTAAATCAAAAACTCGGGCGGCCCATGCGGAGATTCTGCGACATGTGTTTGAAAGGTGTCGCGAGTACAAACTGAAGATGAATCCATTGAAGTGTGCTTTTGGTGTCTTTTCGGGCAAGTTCCTAGGTAACCGCCGAGGTAATTAAAGTCGACCCGGTCAAAACCCAAGCCATCCTCACAATGTCACCACCGCGAACTGTGAAAGAACTCCAGAGTTTCATGGGTAAAATAAACTACATTCGCCGCTTTATACCTGGGTTGGCTCAACTTGTTGCTTCGTTTACCCCCTTGTTGAAGAAAGGAGCGAGCTTTGTCTGGACCACGCTACAACAGGAGGCATTTCAGAAGATTCAACAAATATTTTCTTCCCCAGCCATCATGAAGTCTCCCGTACAGGGAAGAAATTTGTGCCTCTGCACTGCTTTTAGCGACACTTCTGTCGGAGCTCTCCTCGCCCAAGAAGATGACGAAGGGATTGAACAACCCATATACTAATTCAGTCGAACTTTAAGATATGCCGAACTCAGATATCCCAAAGCAGAAAAGGCGTGCTTGGACCTGATTCACTCCATCCAGAAATTCAGACATTAACTGCTTTCCAACAAAGTGTTACTGATATCTAAGTCCGATACTTTGAAGTTCCTCCTCTCAAAACCATCTCTGATAGGAAGGCCAGCCAAATGGCTCCTCCAAATGTCAGAATTTGACATAACATGCGCTTCCTCGAGAGCTATCAAAGGGAAAGAAGTTGCGGATTTTCTAGCAGCGTTCCCAGGAGAGAATACCATAACACTACACGAGGACCTCCCTGGAGATTTTCCGGAAATCTCTTTCATCAAGGAAGAAACATGGCTACTATTTTTCGACGGCTCCTCCACCCCTAAGAACGGTACCGGAGCAACAGGTGTGGTTCTAGTATCTCCATCCGGTGAAGTATCCTCGCACTCCTTCAAGCTAGACTTCGCTTTCACCAACAATTCAGCAGAATATGAATCCTTTCTCATCGTACTGTCATTGGCTAAATAATATGGATCCACACGCCTGGAAATAAGAGGGGATTCTAAATTACTCGTCAACCAGGTAAATGGAGTATATGCACTAAAGGAAGTAACATTGGCCCCGTATAGAGCCGAGGCACAAAAGCTACTAAATTACTTCGTCGACGCGACCATAACACATGATGGCAGCATCGGCAACAAACATGTTGATTGTCTAGCCACACTAGCATCAAAACTTCAATTCGAAGGTCTTGAGGAAACCCTGGCAGTGAGGAGACGAACCGTGGCTTCAACATGGCTTTCGCAACCCTAGGAGGATGAAGCCGGCAACCGGAGAACACCGATTATCCAAGATCTTAACAGCTCGCTTTCCTAGGGAAAGGTCAGTCTCAAAACTTTACAAAATTTCTTCATGCTCCGAGGAGTGTTGTACCATCGGAACCCAGACGGTTCCTTTTCAAGATGCCTCGAAGAGGAAGAAGCGCAACAACAACTCAACCGCGTCCATGTAAATTTTGCGGGCTAACACTAGTGGTAACACTCTATCGCCGTTTGCAATGCCTTGGCTACTATTGGCCAGAAATGGAGACTCAATCTCGGTTGCTTCAAAGAACCTGTTCCAATTTTCAAGCGTCGCCGCATCAATTGGAAGTCTTCAATATTGTCCACGCCGGGGACTGACAGGAGCCATACATCAGTTACCTTCGCGACTGCGTACTCCCCATAAACAATAAGGACGCAGCCAAGATAAAACAAAGGTCCAAGAGATTCATACTCCATGAAGGAATCTTATATCGTAAAAGCTTTGGAGGAATTTTTCTATGGTGTTTGAACGAGGAAGAAATCCCGATCACTCTGAGAGAAATGAACGAAGGTGAACACCAAGGAAAACAGAAGTTATTTCTTCAGATACACGAGAAATACTACTGGCCAACCATGGAGGATAATGCAGTTGTTTTCGTTCAGAGATGCCAAAAATGTCAAACCCATGGAAACCTTATCCATGTACCGTCGAATCCTCTGCACTTAATAAGCATTCCGTGGCCCTTTTATAGCTGAGGACTCAATATCATTGGAAATATCAACCTGTCGTCTTCAAAACAGCACGGGTACATAATAACGATAACCGAGTATTTCACCAAATGGGTCGAAGCCATACCTTTACGAGGAACTAATGGAGCCACAATCGCGGCATTCATTAAGGAGTACATCATTTGCCGATTTGGTATGCCTAAACATATCATCACCGACAACGACACTCCTTTCGCCAACAAGAAAGTACGGGAATTACTTGAGGAATATGGAACTAAGCAAGTTTTCTCCACCGTGTACTATCCCCAAGGAAACAGACAGGCTGACAGCACTAACAAAACTTTGATCTGAATCCTCAGTCGGACAGTGCATGATAGTCCTCGGACATGGCACGAACAATTGCCAACGACAGTTTTGGCGTATCGGACATCACCAAGAAGTTCCATTGGCGCCTCTCCCTAGTCCCTCGTCTACGGCGCAGACGCCATCCTCCCAGCAGAAGTTGAAATCCCATCAGCTAGGATTGCTGAAGCAAGCAGAGTTCGATGGAATGAAGCTGAAACATTGAGCGTCAGGGTAGCAGAGTTGGACACTGTGGATTCCAGAAGATCCAGAGCGGAAGAACACGCGCAAGCATACAAAAATAGGGTTTCCAGAGCATATAACAAAGCCGTGAAGCCTCGGGTTTTTCAAGTGGGAGATTTGGTACTGAAGACTGCCAAACACATCCATCAAGACGCGTCCGCACCAAAATTCTCCCCAAAATGGGAAGGGCCTTATATAGTCACGAAAGCCTACAACAATGGGTACTACAAGGTCATTAAATAAGACGGAGGGAAAATGGAAGCGGTCATCAACGGAAAGTGGCTCAAGGAATACTACGCCTGACCGTCGCCTCACACCTCGCCATATCATAGCACGAGTAGCCAGGCATCTTTCCGCTTCCTTTTACATCTCAGTTATCAAGTTTCTTTTCTTTTGTTTAATTGAAGCAAATCAATATAATTCTCTTATTTCTTCAAAAAAAAAAGAAAAAAAAAAACGGTACAAAAAAAAAAAACGCGCTCGAGACTCAGAAAGAAACCAAACATCTCGCAACTACATAACTCAGAAAAGCCCATCCAACAGATTTTGGTTCCTCGAAAACATCATCTTCAACCGGTGTTGATACCTTTCAGTTCTGCTCTTCAAGTTCTGGATCGACTCTTCCAGTTTCTGTGACTTCATGGCCAGAGCCTTCTCCTCTTCCAAAATATCCTTTGCAGCAGGAACGACATAAGCGAGAATACCGACTCTGTCGACCTTCACGATGTCAAGACGATGCCCCAACCAACTCACGTTGAACTTCATGGATTCACAGGTAGACACCATGTTCTACCACTATTGAATAGTTGGTTCCACGACGGCACAGATGGATATACTTTCCATTTCAGCGACCATAGGCAAGAGACAATTCACTGTGGAAACCAAAGAAGACGAGCAATGTTGCACCACACTACTGGTAGAGATGTGGCCGTATCTGTTCCATATCTTCGTGTAAAGATTCATGAATTCCTTCCGCACCAGAAACCCACCAACGTTCTGGTAGTTAGAAGATAAACACTTCATGCGGATCTCGAACGACAAACCTGCATTGGGATACTCATGAAAATAAATTCCTAAATCGTCGTTTTCCAGATCTACAACGGTTGGCAGGATCGGACCCGAAGGAAGGGAGCAACCAAGTCATCCTCATCAACGATAGTCACGCATGCTCTAACAGGGCACAGAAGAAAATCTTTTTATCACTCGTCAGCAAACAATGAAACATCTATTGATCAATGAAGGCATACCGGTATAATCTTCTTGACTCGGACGAACCGGGTAGGAGAATTGTTACGAGATTCAGACCTCACACGCTTGACTGAAGAATCTAGCTGTCTCGAGGATGATCCGTTTCTGATTGACATAATAAAGACGAACTCGGCAAGAAGAAATCTTTGCACTGAAAAGAGGGAGATGATATAATTTCACCGGCATAGATACTGCGGAAACCCTAAAGAGAAAGAGAAACGGATGCCGAGAAGACAAGATGGGCCTACATTACATCCAAAAACTCAGCCTCAGTGAAATCTCCCGTCAAAAAACTAATCAAGAGTAAAGAAAAATAGAGATACGTACTGGGAACACGCTTTCCAGCGTTATTGCTACCACTCCACCGCTAGCACCGAGACTTGGAAGCAAGACTAGCGATATGACATAAAGAGGAAGAATCACTTCCTCTTTTGTAGCCACAACGCTTTTGGAATGTAAATAAATAAGGGATTTCCTATTTGAAGCCACACATGGAAAGAGGCAACCAAGCTCGCAATAGCAGGCTGCACGGTACCAACAGTCCGCGCCACGCCGTGCCAAGCCAATAGTCCGCGCCACTCCAAATACGAGCCGATCCAATACTAATTGCTCATCCCAAGCCGACCAATGCTAACGGCTCATTCCAAGCCGATCCAATGCTAACTGCTCATTCCAAGCCAATCCAATGCTAGCGGATCCACTTAGCGTCGATTCTATGCCGACGTCTCCGTTCTGCATTCACAAGTCTAGCCCGGATGGCGCACAACCATTCCAGGCCGATGCCAACATTCTGCATCTCAACCAGCAACCACCTCTACCACTCTGCGGGCTAGCTAGTAACACCACGAGCAGAATCTACGCAAAGCCGCCAACACAAGAATCACAAAATTCCCCTTATCTCCCGAAAAAGGTTAGACAGAT